>NC_137092.1:43619923-43731861 GCF_951640355.1 Cnephaeus nilssonii
GGTTACTACATTTTGCTATTAAAATGAACAAGTAGAATATTTACTTAAAACGTTCGGTGTGGATTTGATCACAGGTTCCCGTGGTCTGTGAAAAGACTTAAATTTCTTGCCCGGCTCTATGTGGCTCGGGGTTTAGTGTTGACCTATGAACCCGGAGGTCACGGTTCAATTCCAGTTCTTGCAGGCTCCATCCCGAGTGTGGGGCGTGAGGAAGGCAGCCAATCAATGACTCTCTCATCATTGTTGTTTCTACCTCTCTCTCCCTCTCCCTTCCTCTCTGAAATCAGTGAAAATACGTTTTTTTAGAAGAGAGAGATGAGACCTGTCTCCAGCCCCGGCAGCGGGCGGGCCGCCATGACTGGCAGTGCCGTGGTCAGTGGCCTGTGGACAAGCCCAAGGCTGTCCCGTCAAACAAAATAAAATCTCCCCAGGAGCTCCCCGCGCCCCGGCTCTGACGGCCGCAGCGGTTTCAGAATCTGACAAGTTAGGAAGAAAAGGGATTGACTGGGTGGGAACTGGAGGCAGGCCAGCCGGCCCCACTGCTGCGACCACTGAGACCGCCATCCCAGCGGAGACACACGGCCAAGCGGGGTCATGTGGCTGCTCTTTGGCCACGGTAACAGAGCACCACATTGAGGGAGCTGAGACCACAGACCTTTGTTTTCCCACAGCTCGGGGGGGGGGGGGGGGGGGGGGGGGGGGCGTGAGGTGCAGCTGTTGTCAGGGCTGGTTTCCCCTGAGGCCTCCCTCCTTGCGTAGAGACTGTTGTCTTGTCCGTGTCCTCACACGTTGGCCCTGGGCATGCCTGTCCTAATGTCTCCCAATGGACACCAGTCTTATCGGATGAGGGTCCACTTTAATGTCCTCGTTTTAACTTATTTACCCCTTGAAACAGCCACCTTCAAATACAGGCACACTCTGAGGTCCTGAGTGAGGACTTCAACGTGTAACTCGGGAAAACACAGGTGAGCCCCATCACTCCAGCTCGAGGTGGGGACGGGCATGCGGCCCCTCGGGTTTCTGCAGTAAAAGCAGGCACCGCTCTCCATTGTTAACGAAAAAACCATTGAAACCTGTAAAGAATTTTAGTGAGTTTATTTGAGCCAAACTGTCGACATATGCCGGGAAGCAGAACCTCAATGAATTGAGATTATGCTCCGAAGAATGGTGGGTTACATCTGTATTTATACATTGCCATCAAAGGAGGGACATAGGTGGGCTACATGAAATTCATTGGATAAAGTCAAACGGTGGGAAACCCCTGGGATTGGACAAAAAGTAAAATGATGGACACATGCTTAGGTGGGTACAGGAACAATTAACAGGATAATGAAGGAATTTGAGGCATCTGTCCTGGCGCCTACCACATTTGGTTGTGCCCCAGGGGCTCCAGCAAAAGAAGGAAGTTACAAGTTACCCAGACATCTCACAGATATGTTATCTTAGAGGCAAAAAGGCAAATGGGCTCAGTAAAGAAGATCCAAGTTGATCTTTGTCAGGGAAGATAGCAGCCTAGGAATGACTGCCCACTATAACCTGTTTGTAGTTAAATATTTAATTTTCAAACCATCCTTTGTGGTTATTCCAGGTCTCTGAGTTTGCAAGACCGCCACGCAGGCCTCCCCTGAGCTTGTCAGGTTAGCATGTGGCTCCTTTCGTCCACACATTCCCCTTTTGGTCATAAATCAATCCAAAGGATGCATTGATGACCAACCTTTTGGTTGGATAATGGAGTCCCACGGTGCTAGGAAGGCTCATTCCTAGGATGTCTCAGTGTCAGCATGTCTTGCTGAACAGGTGGACCACTGGGGATGGGGCAAGACCATAACCATAGATGGCATTTAAGGTCGAATTATATATTTTAAAAAGGCAGGTAAATGGGAGGCAGTCAAATCCTATATGTCCTTGTTAAAAAGTATTCTGGATCATTTCTAATTTTGAGCCACCATGATCCGAGTCTTTTTGCTGTTTGTCTTACGTTTTGCTTTTCTGCATCTAATATAACATTTACATATCAAGAACAAAAGTAACAATAGTAAACCAATAACACTGATTAGGAACAGAAAATGTCTAATACTAGACAAGGAAAATTCTAAGGGGAACAAGCATCACAGCTAACCAAAAAACCCTTTACATGTATTATCATAATCTTTTATTAAGCTAATTATGCTTTCCTCCTTCATCCACTGTCATTTGTACCTTATGATATGTTTGGCCAAATGAATTAAGACTCTACTATTTCATTATCTAGAAGCTCTAATTTTCTTCTGGCCAATTAGTTCCCATAAAAATGGCTTCATGGGGAGGAGTTCAATTTCCCAATACATTGGTTTTTCAGTATCAATATTATCACAGATTTTATGAACACCAGGCAAAGTCATTCTGACTATAATTTCAGTATTACACCATATTCTAGTATTATTTAATGTAAACTTGGTGATATTACAGTAAAGATTGCTTTTAACCCTTCCCAGCAAAAACGCCCCTTTCCTATATACTATATTATTTGTTGGGGTAGATACAATAAGCCAGGACTGGGTGAATTCAGTATTCCATATGGATTGAGGGCATAACCATTCACTTTTCCAATTTTCAGACAGTGAGATGGGTTCACATTGTTTATTATTTTTAAATATGGCCCATCTACTTCCCATTGGAAGTATTCTAGTATTATTGAGGATGGTCCCTATGCCGGCCAGTTGAACTACTGGGAATTTAAGCCTAGGATTTAACTCGCACCTGGGCTTTTAAAAACACAATATTGTAGATCACATTTCCCATTTAAAATTTTCCAAATGCCTGGGGAACCATATGAGTCCCATAAGTGTCTGGCCTGGGCTTCTGCAGCCATTATAGTTGGCCATTGTTTCATAGCCACTTCAGATTCCTTGCATTAGCATAGACAACAGGCCCGGTTGAATTAGGGCACAAGCATGTTCCCATTGTTGGGTTTGGACATGAGTTTAGTCTGTCGAGCCTGTTCTATCCATTAAACCAAGGCTTTATTATCTTTCCATGCTGCTTCCCACTGTTTTTCCTTCTTCCAGAAACAGCATTCCCTCTATGTGACCTATTTGAGATAAAAATCTTTTTCTAATGAATGACATTCTTCATTAGCTACATACAACTTCAGCTTGCCCCGGATACCAAGGCCAGCCCCTACTGCTCCAAGTATTCCCCTTTTGCTTCTTTTAGGGGGACCAATGTTGTTGGATCCACCAGGAATGTTGTTGCCATTGGGTAGCTATGGCTTGGGAGCAGTTAGGGTATACTGAGTGGAGCCCAAAAATGTTGAGTTTCCCATGCCATAGTTAAATGGGTAGAGGTGACCCCCAAATGAGCTAGAGTTTGAGTATTCATAGGGCTTCCCATAAGCGTCCAGGACGCAAGGATGGTGGGGTAGTTACAGACATATCTACCCACCAAGTAATGCCAATAATTTCTGAAATAGGGACCCATTGATTTCTTTCTTGCTTCACAGACATCCAGCCACAAGAGCATGGCTGGTGAGTCCGAGGACATGGTATGCTATGACAGATAGGACAGGCTGCTGCAAGCCTTTGGCCATCATATCCAGGTGTTTTTCTTAGCTATTCATCACCCATCTCTATAGCCATACAATATTCATCCAGATTACATCCATATACAATTCTACCAGTGGAATTATCAGGGAAATATTCTTGGAGGTATTTGCCTAAGGTGGGTCCTTTATAATAGATAGAGCCAGAAAACAACAACAACAACAACCAAAGCTTATATTGATAGGAGAAGACCAATGTGTGGCTAACAAGGCATTAATTTCACTATCATACCTGATAACCAGAACATCATTGTATAGTAGGTAGGAAAGGTTAGCAGGTATCTAAGTTAAATTTTTCATATCTAATAAAGAAAGAGGTCTGGGGAGGTAGACATTGTTTCCACTAGGGAACCATAAGGATAATAATAATATGAAAATCATTTTATGTACATTCAATCAATATCAGTATCAATCAGATGATATAAAAACAAGCTATCAGTTTGTGAGTATACAGGCCTTGTTGACGTCATCTTGGGATAGCTGTCTGCCTCCGTGGTCAGCGACTTCTCGTCCTTGAAAAGTCTGTGGTCTCCGCTGCAGACGGAGATGGTGTCAGAGATGGGAGTAGATGTCCATTCACAGTCAGATGCCTTTTTTAAATGAGAAATGTGAATCCATGAGCTAACTCCTTTAAGCTTAGCTGCACATGGGTTAGTTAGTAATACCTGGTAAGGTCCCCTCCAATGAGGTTGGAGAGTTTTTTATTTGGTGTCTTTTCCAAGACAGCAAATCTCCTGGTTGTAAGCCATGATCTTTGAACGCTTCGTCTCCCGGGAGCGCACTGTGAAATGAATCTGTTACCAATTTGTTAGTTCCTATAATGCAGAATGTCTGCTCTTTACTTTTCCCTATATTCAGGAAACAAGAGATTTAAGAGTCAACAATATTTTAAATAGAATCATAAGAATAATTATCTTCAATTCATTTAGTCCCATAGTTGTTTTTGTTTATTTATTCCTTGAAGTTCTATAAATCTTCATCCAGTTCAAAATATGACCTGCTTAGAAGCCTGCAAGTTAGAGTAAATCTGAGTCCTTTTCATGGATTTTTCTAGACATATATACCTACAAATGCATCAGAATAAAGCTGTCCACAAATGACAAAAATTTAAAAGTGGCATGGTTATAGATTTGATAAAAACTTTGCTTTTCTATAAAATATAACATTCCAAGACAACAACTTCTTGGTAAGTAATAATCCCTGTAAAATGACATAGAGAATAATATAAAATTTGTATACCTTTAGATTCAATTATAATTTCAACATATAAAGAATAATATGTAAGAGTTTAAAATGAGGCACATGGCTTATTGCAAGCAGTGTATTGAGCATTGAAAATAATACATAAACTCCCAATATGTGAAACGCAAATACCCAGAGTATCACTGGCAGATGCCCCCACAGGGAATCATGACTCTTGGCTTGCCAGTGTCCCTGACTGGACACATGCTACCCTCCTAAAGTTTCCTGTTTGAACTTAGCTCTGAGAATCTCTGCAAGTTTCTTTCTGAAGCAGAGTGCCTTAACAACGCACGTGACCTCTCCTTGCTCTTGATTGGAGCTCAGGCACACGGTCTTTCCCGATTGGCTAATTCAAAGGGAGGGGTTGGCCCTTGCTCTTTCAAGGGGAGAAGCAAACCATGCGGCCAACATGGCGGCTGCCAAGTCACAGTCCAAAATGGAGGCTGTCTAAACTATTCTTTGACAGAGAAGATGATTTGTTTATTCTCACAACAAATAAGGAAAGAGCAAACCAAATCCCTAAAAGATAGACAGCCACAATTATATTTTCAGACAGACAGACAGAAATCTCACTAG
Organism: Cnephaeus nilssonii; assembly: GCF_951640355.1. Taxonomy (NCBI): domain Eukaryota; kingdom Metazoa; phylum Chordata; class Mammalia; order Chiroptera; family Vespertilionidae; genus Cnephaeus; species Cnephaeus nilssonii. The sequence continues at coordinate 43,625,322 of NC_137092.1, forward strand.
CTGTTTCTGGAGGCTGAACCCTGAGAGGGAGAGCAAGAAGAGCCCCCAAGATTAATAAGAATTCTTGGCAGCTGCTGGGACGTTCTTGCAATCTCTCTCACGCCTTCAACCCCACCACACACAACTAGGCTTCCCCAAAGCGGAAGTTGCCTCTTCTTTCAACAAATTAAACAACAACAAAGAGACACAAAAACATCAACACTCTTATACAGGCGCGCAGAAAACACACTAAGAATTTACACCAGAGAATGTCTAGCATTAAAATTACCAAAGCAGTGTCTTTTGTCCCCGGTTCGGGAACTGCCTCTCTCTAGAATTTCAGTACATTCCCAAAGGACTATTCAAAAATGGCTGTAGACATTTGTTAACTTCAGAATAGTTCTGAAACAGTCTCTGAAAATCTTTTTTATTAATTTCCATCTTATTGGAAGAAAATTTTTTCTTAGAAGCTTCTAGTTTCCAAATCAAGATACGCTTCCCATATACTCATTCACTTTAATTTCAGAGCCGGCATTTTTTTTTTTCTGCATGCAAAATATTAACATAGGTACCCCAAACAAACTGCATTTTTTTTCTTTCTTTTTTCTGGCCATTCCTCAGTTAATATTTTCTAGTTAAATTTTCTCATTTCTGTTAAGTACTTGCAAGTAAAGGCTTCTTATCAGGAGTGTTAAATGAGGGCTGGGGTCTTGGGAGCTTCTAGCCTTGGAGGCACAATTTCCCATGTTAAATTTTTTTATTTTTGGATATCTGTAGTCTGAGCAAACTTTAGATATGTTATGTAGTAGGTCAAATGTGGCCTCAGTTTCTCTCCCGGCTGTCTAAAACCACAAAAAGTTTTGGGGCCGGGCAGACCAAGTCTTTATGGTGGCCCCCTAGAAAAGCCATTTAGCAGTTGTGTCGGAACTTCCAGATGGGGCTCCTGCATTTCTGACACTTCCACAAAATTCTTAGTCATCTAAGAACACCTCAGAATCGGACTATTCTTCAAAAATAAAGAAAATGTTGCCCCTTTATCTTCGGAGCTGAATGAGTTCAGCTCATTTATACGGCGAAGGTTATTTTTGCTCAGACTCTCAGCAATTCCAATTGAAAAGCCAAAATCAAAACCAGCCACCCATTTTTTTTTCTCCAGTCCCGCCTTAGCCTGGGTTCTGCCAACCCTTAACCTGGGGTTCTGTCAACCCTGGTTCCACCTCGAGGATTTTAAAACAGCTCAAATAAAGTCAGACCCTCTACCAAAGCGAGGGAAGGTCCTGGATCCAAGAGACGACTCACCCACGTTCACCCAATGGGCGGAGAACCGGTGGGCTCAAGGGGCCCTTTGCTGGATCCTAGCTCCAAGTCCAAGTCCATAGGATGATCCTGGGTGAGTTTTCTTTGGAATCCTGCCACGACTACGCCAAGTAATGTTAACGAAAAAACCATTGAAACCTGTAAAGAATTTTAGTGAGTTTATTTGAGCCAAACTGTCGACATATGCCGGGAAGCAGAACCTCAACGAATTGAGATTATGCTCCGAAGAATGGTGGGTTACATCTGTATTTATACATTGCCATCAAAGGAGGGACATAGGTGGGCTACATGAAATTCATTGGATAAAGTCAAACGGTGGGAAACCCCTGGGATTGGACAAAAAGTAAAATGATGGACACATGCTTAGGTGGGTACAGGAACAATTAACAGGATAATGAAGGAATTTGAGGCATCTGTCCTGGCGCCTACCACATTTGGTTGTGCCCCAGGGGCTCCAGCAAAAGAAGGAAGTTACAAGTTACCCAGACATCTCACAGATGTGTTATCTTAGAGGCAAAAAGGCAAATGGGCTCAGTAAAGAAGATCCAAGTTGATCTTTGTCAGGGAAGATAGCAGCCTAGGAATGACTGCCCACTATAACCTGTTTGTAGTTAAATATTTAATTTTCAAACCATCCTTTGTGGTTATTCCAGGTCTCTGAGTTTGCAAGACCGCCACGCAGGCCTCCCCTGAGCTTGTCAGGTTAGCATGTGGCTCCTTTCGTCCACACCATTAAGACTTCCCAAGGTCGGCTCCCCCCGGGAGAGTGAGGTGCTGGTAAGAAGGGGCTCCGGGTAACAGAGATGCTTACAAGGACCAGAGTTCACTGAACACTCTTGTTTCTACTCGGTCTTCAACCAGCACTCCTCAGGCCTCTGTCGCCCAGCCCGGCCCCTGAGATTGATCAGCAAACATCCTAAGCGCCTCCCCAGGGCCACGCTGGGCTCTGCTCAGCCTTTTGCACTGTGACTTCCCCCTCCCTGAAGAGGAGCCTCTGGCTCCCCGTTTGTTTTCCTCGCAGCCCGCCTCCCGATCTGCTCTGTCAGCAACTCCCGGCTGGTGCACGCTTCCAGGGCCCAGTTTCTGTCACGGCGTCCCTGTCCTCCCCTGCTTCCCCTTTTCCGATCCTCTCCGGTCAGATTCGTGGTTACCCTGACCTAGAGCCTCTGGCGGGCCTCACAGGGAGCTCCTTGAATTACAGGGAAAAGGGGTACATTTTCATTTGTTCTTAGGAGAGGACGAAAGCTTTATCAAAAGTTTAAAACATCCACTTGTCTCCTAAACTTGTCCTTTGTCCAGACCTGTCCTCTGCGTTTCCGGGGCCACGTGTCCCCTGCCTGCCTGACATCTCGCCTGAAATCACCACAACCACCTGCACCCCACACTCTCCGCCCCCAGCCTGCTCCTCCTCCCCGTCTCCAAGTCCATGAAGTGGACACCATCCTCCTGATCACCCACATCCAAGCTGAGCATCGCCCAGACCCCTCCGCCACCCCTCCTGGCCCATTGCTCACCCACATCCTGCCCACTCTACCTGCTTCCACGTCTCCAGTGCAGGCCCACTGCCCTGACAGACAACCCCTAACTCTCGCCTCGGCTGTTGAAACAACCCCATGCCTGTTTCGTTCCCATGGCCAGGGTTTCTTTTCACAGACCATGGGAACCTGTGCTCAAATTCACATGAAAGTTAGGAGCCCCTGTGGGTCACGACCCCAGGACATGGGCATTTTAAATTTGAAAGAAAATGTCGATGGAGTTATTATGGGGTGAGGGACATTTGTAGGTCTGAAAACTGAAATGCCTGCTCTCTGTACATAGGCAGCGGACAGGAGGGAGAAGGTCTGAGATGGAGATAGAGACCCTCAGGGACACCCTCCCTCGTCCCAGTCTTGTCCCCAGGGTCCAGCTATCCCCTTCTTGGCACTGGGTGGCCCCAGCCCCGCTGGGTGGGGCAAATGCCCTGAGATTCCTGAGGATGCCCCAGGGACTGTCACCTGGTCTCAGCACAGACCTACGTGGGGCAAAGGGACACGCCCACCTCCGCTTCTCCCCCAGGCTCTGCCCCCAGCCCCACCCTGGGCTCCCTTGTCCAAGTTTCAATCAGGAGTCAGTAATGCTCCCAGAAAAAGGAACCTGCTGAGTAGTGGGGTGCGGGGGGGGGGGGGGGGGGGGGGGCTGCTGACTTCCTCTCTCAAGCCAGCTCCTCCGGGCACTCGCTCACACTCACGGCCGGCATGTGGCAGCTGCTCCTGCCCGCGGTCCTGCTGCTCCTGGGTAAGTCGGCTTGCCGCTGAGGGAGACACTCAGGACGCCTGGGATCAGGCCCCGGATGGGACCCTTCTCACGTCGACAGGCAGCCAGGCCTAGACTTAGCTCGTAGGACAACCCGCTGGGAGGCTAGAGACAGGGAGGCGCGCTCTGAGCTGGGCCCTGTCAGGAGGTGAAGGGGACTGCGACGCCTCCGTCCCCGTTTCCCTATGGGCACGTGGAAGAGTCTGGACCAGACAGACGGTCCCTAAGGTCTGTCTCTCCCATGGGACACCCTAGGCTTCCTCTCGAAGACTTTGATCTCTGTTCTGTCCAGGGGACTTGGGTTGAGGTTGTTTCCAGGCTTTCGTTCAGGGAAATCCAATCCGTATCATTAGTTAGGGCGTTGGAACGGGGACCGAGGAGTGACGGGATGCTTTTGAAAACAGGGATTTGGGTGGGCCATGGGGGCAGGGCAGGAGTCACAGACATCGGAGACCAGAGGGTGGGCAGCGGGACAGCTGGCCACTGTCTGTATCCTGGTTGAGGGCCCAGGGGCAAGGCAGGCAGGGGCGCCGAAGCTCAGCCCCTGCAGCCCCACTCCCTGCTGTGCTCAGTTTTTGTTTCACTCTTTTCTCTGCAGCGTCAGCCGGCCGAGCTGGTGAGTCCGCTTCCAGGTGTCAGACTGACCCAGTGAGGCCCTGAGGACGCAGTAGCCACGGGCTGCGGCCACGCCGGGTGGAGGGCCAGCGGGGACAATTGCCCCAATCGGTGGGCCTTGGCCCTCCGCTCCGTTACCCAGTTTTCCTCAACACAGAGAGGCCGGCGGTGGGGCCCGTGCCTCCGGCCAAGATGCTCTGAGGCTGAGTCCCCGGCCGCGGGGGAGCTGCCAACTGTGGTTTGGCAGGGCTGGTCCGGGGATGCAGGGCGGGGACCCCCCTCCGCTGCCTCACCCACATTCTCCTGTCTCCTCAGAAGGTCTCCAGAAGGCTGTGGTGTCCCTGCATCCGGAATGGGATAGGCTGCTCGAGAGGGACAATGTGACTCTGAGGTGCCAGGGGGCCCAGGCCGAGGGCAACAGTTCCACACGGTGGTGGCACAATGGCCACCTCCTGCCAAGCCGGAACTCCAACCACGTCATCGCCTCCGCCAGCGTGAACGACAGCGGGGAGTACACGTGCCAGACCGGCCTCTCCAACCTCAGCGACCCGGTGCAGCTGCAAGTCCGCGCTGGTGAGCGGGTGAGGGGGCCAGGGAGTCGCCAATAAAGGGTGACACAGGCCGGAGGGGCTGGGGCAGAGCCAGGTGATGCTGGAGGGGCGAGGACTTAGTGAGGGGATCCGTGAGCCCGTGAGGCGCATTAGCGGTGGGTCCTGCCCCTGGTGGGACCTCGCAAGTAGAGACACAGGTCTGCTGCCCGGGGCCGGGGGCCGCAGAGGACACAATAGCTTTACTGCAGGGGGTAACGGGTCTGGTCTCAGGACCTCCGCCTCCTTCTCACTCTCAGGCCCACAAAGCCCTAAGCTGCCCCACACCACCCCTATGGCCGAGCGTCAGACAGAGGGCCCGGCAGAGCAATAGAAAAGTCAAGTCTAAGAGTTCTCAGTTTGTCTAGAGACGGGCTTCAGAAGGCCAGCCAGTGAGGACTGTGTTAAACTGCGACCCGGCCACTAACCTCCCCAGGGGGGTCCCTTGGGGACCCATCTCACTCCTCTCCTCCGAGGGCTTCCCTCTGCTTCACTTCCCTCTGGGGGACCCCTCGGCTCAGCCCCGCAGCCCCGCAGCCCCTCAGCCCCACAGCCCGCAGCCCCATGACTGCAGCCCCGCAGCCCGCAGCCCCGCAGCCCGCAGCCCCTCAGCCCCGCAGCCCGCAGCCCCTCAGCCCCGCAGCCCCGCAGCCCCGCAGCCCCATGACTGCAGCCCCGCAGCACGCAGCCCCTCAGCCCCGCAGCCCCACAGCCCCATGACTGCAGCCCCGCAGCCCGCAGCCCCTCAGCCCCGCAGCCCCTCAGCCCCGCAGCCCCGCAGCCTCATGACTGCAGCCCCGCAGCCCGCAGCCCCTCAGCCCCGCAGCCCCGCAGCCCCATGACTGCAGCCCCGCAGCCCGCAGCCCCATGACTGCAGCCCCGCAGCCCGCAGCCCCTCAGCCCCGCAGCCCGCAGCCCCGCAGCCCGCAGCCCCGCAGCCCCGCAGCCCCATGACTGCAGCCCCGCAGCCCGCAGCCCCTCAGCCCCGCAGCCCGCAGCCCCGCAGCCCGCAGCCCCTCAGCCCCGCAGCCCCTCAGCCCCGCAGCCCCGCAGCCTCATGACTGCAGCCCCGCAGCCCGCAGCCCCATGACTGCAGCCCCGCAGCCCGCAGCCCCTCAGCCCCGCAGCCCGCAGCCCCGCAGCCCGCAGCCCCGCAGCCCCGCAGCCCCGCAGCCCCATGACTGCAGCCCCGCAGCCCCTCAGCCCCGCAGCCCCATGACTGCAGCCCCGCAGCCCCATGACTGCAACCCCGCAGCCCGCAGCCCGCAGCCCCATGACTGCAGCCCTGCAGCCCGCAGCCCCTCAGCCCCGCAGCCCCGCAGCCCCATGACTGCAGCCCCGCAGCCCCTCAGCCCCGCAGCCCCATGACTGCAGCCCCGCAGCCCCATGACTGCAACCCCGCAGCCCGCAGCCCGCAGCCCCATGACTGCAGCCCCGCAGCCCGCAGCCCGCAGCCCCATGACTGCAGCCCCGCAGCCCGCAGCCCGCAGCCCCATGACTGCAGCCCCTCAGCCCCGCAGCCCCACAGCCTGCAGCCCCTCAGCCCTGCAGCCCCGCAGCCCGCAGCCCCTCAGCCCCGCAGCCCCGCAGCCCCATGACTGCAGCCCCGCAGCCCGCAGCCCCGTGACTGCAGCACTCACCCCTCCACTGGGATATTTCTGAGTCTAAACTGCAGGTGCTTTGGGGTTAGGATCACGGTCCTGGTCATCGGGGTGTCCCCAGTTTGCACATCACGAGTACATACTTGATGTTTGTCAGATGAACACATGAGTCCAGGACAGGACAGACAGGAACAGTGTGTCTCCCAAAAGTCACCAGGCCGCATGCACATGCACATCATCTTACAGCCACCACGTCCTGTTACTAACGGTGCCTCTCTGCTCACACAGTGAGTGGGTCTAAGGGTGTGGCCTCTTCTGATAAGTGATATTTATTGGTGAATGATGACCGTTACCTTCTGTTTGGCAGATATTCCAGGTAGAGAATTTTTATGTTCTGCCAATTTTGTTTAGCACAAGGTCACCTAATTCTTTAAATTACAGTTCGTTCTATTGTTTTGTTCTGCTCTCAGAAGCCATTGGGTTTTCATAAATGTGTGGAAGAGAAAGGGAGACACGGTCTATCTGAAAACAAAGTGCACGGGCTTCCTCTGTTTTCCGGGGGTGCGTCCTTTCGCACTCTGTCTTTGTAACCTAACGTTGTCTCAGGAATATTTCTGTCATTCTAACTATATTTGTACTGATCTCAGAGAGAGGAGGGGAGAGGGAGAGACAGACACATCAATGATGAGAGAGAATCATCGCTCAGCTGCCTCCTGCACCCTCCCCCTTCCCGGCCTCTGACGGCGGTCTGGGCCAGCGGCTCTGTCACCGCCCCGGCAGCCCCTCCCCGCAGGGGCTCCCCCCCACACCCCCCCCACCCACACCCCTACCCCCCCACCCACACCCCTACCCCCCCCACCCCCAGCCTCGGTGCGGGTCGCCCTCGCCGTTGGACAGCGGCCGGGCGGGTGGCTCCTCCGGGCGCTGAGGCCGGCCTGTCTTGCAGCCTGGCTGCTGCTGCAGGCCCCGCGCTGGAGGCTGCGGGAGGGGGAGCCCCTGGTGCTGCGCTGCCACAGCTGGAAGAACGTCCCGGTGCGCAACGTGCAGTACTTCCAGGACGGCCGCGGCCGCCGCTTCTCCTACCGCAACGCGGCCTTCCGCGTGCCGCGGGCGTCGGGCGCGCACAGCGGCTCCTACTTCTGCCGGGGCCTCATCGGGAAGCTCAACGTGTCCTCCGAGGCGGTGGTCGTCCTGGTGGAAGGTGAGTGCAGGCCTGGCCCAGCCACCGAGTCCCTCTGAACCCCGGTTCTGTAACAGACAACTGACGGGTGTGGGCACCGTCCGTGGCTGGACGCTGTGCCGATGGCCACGCACCCCAACAGCGGATGAGTCCGCAGGAGGAGCTGGGGTGAGGGGGGGTCACCTGTCCTCGGTCACAGCAAAGGTCCAAGCCCGCTGATGCAGCCACGCCACCACGTGTGGGCTCGATCCCCAATCATGCAGGAGGCAGCAATCAATGATTCTCTCTCATCACTGATGTTTCTCTCTCTCTCTCCCTCTCCCTTCCTCACTGAGATTTTATATACTATAGCATAGGCCTGGTGCACAAAATTCGTGCACAGAGGGGGTGTGTCCCTCAGCCCAGCCTGCAACCTCTCCAATCTGGGACCCCTCCAGGGATGTCCTACTACCCTGTCACAATCCAGGACTGCTGGCTCCCAACTGCTGCCTGCCTGCCTTCTTGATTGCCCCTAACCACTTCTGCCTGCCAGTCTGATTATCCCCTAACCACTCCCCTGCCAGCCTGATTGATGCCTAACTGCTCCCCTGCAGGCCTGGTCACCCCTAACTGCCCTCCCCTGCAGGCCTGGTCACCCCTAACTGCCCTCCCCTGCAGGCCTGGATTCCCCCCCAACTGCTCTCCCCTGCAGGCTTGATCACCCCCAACTGCCCTCCCCTGCTGGCCATCTTGTGGTGGCCATCTTGTGTCCACATGGGGGCAGCCATCTTTGACCACATGGGGGCAGCCATCTTGTGTGTTGGAGTGGTCAATTTGCATATCACTCTTTTATTAGATAGGGTATATAATTTCTGTATTTTTAAATCCAGTATAATGTTTCCAGTCTGTAGACAGCAGCAAGGAATGAGTCTAAAGCTTGTCATCAGGGGCTCAGGGGTGAGAGCCCGCGCCCCCTCACTCCCTTTGGATTAGTTCCTGCCGATAAGGAGCAAATATCAATGGCTCGCTGTTTGTCAGATTTCCTTTAGCGACAACGAGCAATGTGGGGGAGAGCAATCAGTGTAATTTTGAGACACTGAAATTAAGAAATAATGTTCTCACACCAACTTAAACTTTGACAACGTTCAAAATCCACACCAAACCCAACATCCCAACGTGCTTGGCCCTCCCAGTGGCGGCCTCGCTCAGCCCAGCCAGGCAGACGCCAGTGGGAGGAGCAAAGGTACATGTCAGCATGGCCCTTCACTAATGACCTTGCTCTTGATTCCAAATTTCTGCCTTAACAACGGCCATTTCTCCGCCCCTCTGCCTCTCCCACAGCGCTGGCCATCTCCCGCATCTCCCCAGGGCGCCTCGTCCTGCTCTGCCTGCTGCCGGGACTCCTGTTTGCCGTGGACACGTGGCTGTATTGCTCCGTGCGGAGAGGCCTTCGAAGCTTATTGAGGAACAGGACAAATGACACCGTCACTTGGCGCAAGAGCCTCCAGGACAAGCAGGAGCAATAAAGCAGAACCGCTGACCTTCAAGCCTCAGAGGGAAGGCGGGGGGAGGGGAGGAGGCGGGGGGGACAGGAGTGGATGGGGAGAGGACTTGTGTGCATGCATATAAGCATAACCAATGGGCACAGTCGGTAGGGGTGAGGGCATGTGCTGGGGGGCAGGAGTGGATGGGGAGAGGTCATGGGGGGGGGGGAGAGACATATGAAATGCTTTCAACAATAAAGAATTTAAATTTTTTTAAAAAAAAGCAGAACCTCTGAGCCGCTCTGTGTTCACAGCTCCATCGTCCCCGACCCCCCTGGCAGGGGCAGGAACTCCACCCGTCAGCCTGGGCTGAGGGGCCTCCCCCCAACTCTGTTTTCTCTTGCTCTGTGATGGAAAGCAAGGGCCTGCGGTGTTTTTTTATATTATTGTCATTTTTAGTTCTCAATCTGTTTTTTTAATTTTATTTTTAATTACAGTTGACACAGAACGCCATACTGTTTCAGGTGTGCACACCACAGTGAGGTCGCAGAGCTGAACAGCACCTGGCAGGGCAGAGCAGAGCGCAGTCTCTCGGGTGGCAGCCTTGCTGTAGGGACCTGTTTTTAAGTGACTGGGCCAGTGGAGAAGAGCGTGGATGGCGAGTGCGGGCGGGCGGTGGTCCGCCTCCTGCTGCGGACGGGCGCCACCGGCTGCTCCGAAACTCCTCCCGACAACAGTGGGACTGCTGGGGTATAGGAGAAGCGGCAGGACGGGTGAGGGGGGCTGAGAAAGAACAGGAGGTACAGGACAGACTAGAGTGTCGGGGACACAAAAGACGTGGTCGGAAAGTTGTAGGGAGGACATTCTGAGAAAAGGGGAGTGTGTGGAAGGCCGCCTGCCCTGTTTATCGGAATTCCGACTTAGGGGAGTGCTGGAGGCTAAGACCAACAGTAGCTCGCATATTAATCGATATTCAGCAGGGCTGAGAATCAGCATAATATTGCCCTGCTGTTGGCCAAATGGCTCAAGGCAATTCCCTAACCTGATACTTCTTTTACTGTTTACCACACTTTACCTTTGATTTGCCTGTATGCATTCCTAAAGGGCAAATGTGTATTCAAGTGAATAATAAGCTGACAGGACCCAGTTTTCAGGGAGCTTCTCCACTAGAGGAAAGTTTTCCCCTGGCCCCATGCCTTCTAAATTCCTATTTCTTGTCGAGTGTTTTCATTTGTGAATGGCCCCTTCTTCAGATCCTGAACCCTCACTGCAAATGGATGTGGATTCACAGGGGAGACTTAGGGGTGTGTTGAAGGCAGCACCCCTGATTATTCCTTGACCTTTCCAAACAAGTCTGTGCACGTGCAGACCCCCGGGTGTTTACTGGAATCCTTATACTTAATCCCTGGATGTCCTTGCCTAGAAGACAATGTAAACACATGTGTCCTCCCAAGATCACTCACCCTACGGATTGCACCTAAAGATAAAAATTCCAACAAAGGCCTAACCAGGCAGGCCCCTTAGCCCTCTCTTGCACAGTCAGACTGTGGCTGAGTAATCTGTTCATCCGTCGTCAGGGGCCACCCCCGGGCTGCCTGTGCGGTGTCCAATCAGGAAGGCAGGGTTGAATCATAGAAGGCATTTATTGAGAAGGCCAGCCAACCACGAAGACAGGGCGCTTACAAGCATCCAAAACCTGCCTTTCCACAGGGGAGGGGGCAGGATTACAGGAAGAGTGGACTGGGGCGGGTTGGGAACTATGCGGTGGCATGCAGTCCTGGGATCAGCAGAATCCAACCACTGTGCTTGGTTGTCAGGCGATGAGATGACAGCTTGGCTCCTGGTGGGCTGGGCCTGGCCATGCCTAAGGGTTCTGCTTGCGCGCTGGGCACCGTATACCTGTCGGCAGCGGAGGCGCCTCTCAATCACTTCGCCTGGAATCAGAGGGAGTGCAGGTGCACGGCCTGAGAAAGGAAACTTAGAGAAGAAAGAACTTAACCCTATACACAGATGTACTTCAGAATTTCAGACTAATATGATCACCTCTCAGATTAATTCAGGTGTCTATCTGCAGATCATAACCCCCATCACTTCGAATCCCTCAGCGCGGCCAGCGCGGGGGTGGGAGGGCGGAGCAGCCGCTGCGGGAGGAAAGCTGCCGCGCGCTCTGCTTTAGAAGCTCCACAGGACAGCTGTCGGCTCCAGCAAATCATTTTATCAGACCTTGCTTGCTGCTCTGAGAGAAGACGGAAACACCACGGAGAGAGCATCAATGACAAGATCCTTCTGTCCTCCCGTGGGGCGGGGTGATGGACGCCCCCTCCAGCACCAACCACTCAGCTTGCTGATTCGCCACGTCCTGTCCGACACGTGGGCCCCGGGGCTTTTGCAGGTGTAGGGAGGGGAGGGCGAAGGGGAACAGAGGTGGTCAGAGCCCGGGCGGGTGGGAGAGGCGCCGTGGGAGGAGGCAGGGGCCTGGGCAGCGGCTGGGCCAGCCACACGGCCGGCCGGGAGAGCTGCGCGCCAAGCCTGAGCGCGGTGTGAGCGCGAGAGGGCCGCGGGCAGGAGGCAGCCCCCCGGGAACCCTGCACGTTCCCCTCCGCCTGTTCGGTGCCCGCGCTGGACTCCGGGAGCGCCGACACAGCGTCACCCCGGGGTGTCATTCTAGTGAGAGCAACCAGTGACGGAGGAGGAGAAGAGCTTCCTTTGCGGGTGTGTGTGTGTGTGTGTGTGTGTGTGTGTGTGTGTGTGTGTGTGAAGGACGAGCGGGGGTTGCCAGGCAAAGAGGAGGCTGATCCAGGAGCAAAGAGAGCCGGGATGCAAAGCCGGAGGAAGAGCGAGGGCGAGGCGGGATCCAGGGCCCGACGGTGCAGGGCTCCGCCTCCCGGGCTGAGGCGCCAGCGCCGCCGGCGGCCCGGGGCTTGGGGCGGAACGGGTGGCGTTTAGAAGCCTCTGCGCCGCGGCCGGGGAGGGGGGAGCTGAAGGCAGACACCGCCCGCTTCCCGCGGGGTCGGGAGTGACGGGGAGGGCGGGGCCGCGGGGCTGGAGGGGCGGCGCTTACTCCGCCGTGACGCGGGGAGCGACAGGACGCGGCGTGGCTGCAGGCCCAGGTTCCCACGAGCCAGGGCACAGTGCGGTCAGGCGGGAGCCGGCTTGGGGGCGCCTCCCTGCGGGTTATCGGGACTCCCCGACGCACTCGGTAAAGAGCCGGTCCGTGCAAGCTCAGTAGAACCTCCGTCCAGCAGCCCAGGGTTTTATTCCTGATGACAGCCCCGCGCTAGTGCGGCCTCGTCCCCGGGCCGGGGGAGGGGGTGCCGGGGAGCCTCATCCAAAAGAGCTCGGCCGGCGTCAGGACGCACGACCCAGGCTCAAAACGGACACCGCGTCCCTGGGTGGGCTCGAACCACCAACCTTTCGGTTAACAGCCGAACGCGCTAACCGATTGCGCCACAGAGACAGGCGCAAGCAGCTCTTGCTGGCAAGTCAGTTAACCGACAACAAAGCCCTAGCGCCCCGTCTCCAAACACCGCGGCCGAGGCGGCCTGGGAGCTCCAGGACGGTCCCGCCCGGCGCCTGGCGCGCAGTTGCGCGTGAACCCAGCCGGTCTCCACCCGCGCTCCCCTCAGGGATCCGGAGGCTCAGGAAGGGGGCGTCGAGGATGGATGGACCAGGGGTCTTTGGGGAGCCAGGGTGAGTGCTCCCTGTGCTCAGAGAAGTACGTCCACAAACTTTGTTGCTGATCTAGACAATTTACTAATTCATGTGTACATGTGCGAGTGCTAACTCTCAATAACCTCGTGGCGAAGATTTAAAATACCAGCTGTGTCCTGCAGAACACAAAACCTCAGGGAGGGGGCCTAGCGCCTCCCGCCCCGCGGTTCTGAAAGGTCCCTGCTGGGTGTTAGGACCCGGGCAGAACACGCTTTTTAGATGCCTGTGGTTGAATGACTTTCACAGGTTCCATCGAACCCAGATCTCGGAGGGCAAAAACTCCTTTTCCAACATCATCAACCCGGGCTCCGGGTCAGTGCGCGCCCCCCGCCCCCCGCCCCCCGCCCCCGCCCCCGCCCCCGAGGAGAGGAGCTTCTGCCTTTGTCCCTGGGCCATTTCAAGGCCACAGGGTTCGTGAGTCCCATCACCTTCCCCGGGCGTATCTAGGCACTTGCCACACCGAGTCCTCGCCGCACTGGGCACGGGGGCACCGTCTGTCGTCACCCGAGTCCCAGGCCCCTCGAGGCCTCCACGCAGAGCCTCCTTCTCCGTCCCGCGCGCCCTAAGCCCAGGGAAATGAGCGCCCCGTCTGGGAAAGCCGAGCCTGCACACGCGTCTCCTCTCACGTCTGAGGCTGACCCTTGACCTGGGTACGGACTGAGCAGACTCCAGGGGCCGGGAAATCATAGCAGAAGGCCAAAAGCTGCCAGCCAGCAGAAATTTCAAAAGCTGCCGCCCCAGAGGAGACAGGAAAATACTGGAAACTGCATAACTGTTCAAAAGTAGGAGAATTGTTTAAAAAAATTATTATGTAGCCATAGGGTACAACACAATGAAGTCATTTAAATAATGTTTTAGACTAATATTTAATGAATATAGAAATATTCACATTTTAAAGTAAACACTCAAGTTGGTTTAAAAAAATATGCACAGTATGATTCCAATTTCTCGTTTCAAAATGCCAGGGGTAAACATACAGCAAAATATTAATAAGGATTTCCTGGATAATAAAAAGCTGGCTGGCTTTTCTTTCTGTTTATTCTCCATACTTTCTACAAAGGCTATACATTACTATTATATCTGGGGGAAATAGCATTTTTTAAAAAATGCGCATATACTATGTGCCAGGTGCCGGTGCAGGGATTACTGCGGGAACTCAACGCCGCCAAAGGTCTCTACACCTTAGGGGTGGCCCCGTCACACTGCAGACCGGAAGCCAACGCCCAGGGAAGCTGAAGGCAAAAGCAGCCTGCTCGTCGGTGATAAAAGCAGGTCTCCGTCTGAGCCGCGCTCACGTCTCGGTGCCGCCCGAACAGCTTGGCGTTTCCGGGAGGCCGGCTCAGCGGTTGGCGCGCCTTCGGGTTGTCACGGTGGGGACTCGGCTGCCACCGCCGCACATCGGTGCGCGAAATGAACAAAAAGGGACGGTGGGGATTTAGAGTTTGGGGCTGAAGGCAGAGCTGGGACCCTGGGGTTCTCCTCCGGTGGGCGGGAGAAGGCAGGTCGGGGGGCAGCGGCCGGCAGATCAGGTGGAAACTTGATTGCAGTGTTAATGATCCAACGCATTTCCCGCAGAACCAGAGTCAAACCGCACTCACCAGAACTGTTGCCCGTCACCCACGAAATTCTCAGGCGAGACGAACTCTGCAGAAAACCTAGCGTTCTGCAAGAAGAATTTTTGTTTCAGCAAAGGGAAAACGTAGACAACAGCTTGAAGCGAGAGGGGGGTAAAAAAAAAAAAAAAAAAAAAAGAGTATGGACTCTCCCCGTCGGGGAATCGAACCCCGGTCTCCCGCGTGACAGGCGGGGATACTCACCACTATACTAACGAGGACAAGCACGTTAAGACCTTCAAAATCACTGTTTAGGAATCTACTTCTAAGCTTCCAGAGCGCTTTCTTCTGGGACAGATGCAAGCTGCTGGCAAGGTTGCACATTTGCTGTCTAGAACGGGCGTCGGACCCTGTTGGCGATTGGGACGGAGGATCGAGGGGAGACCGCCCGCAGGGGGCACAACGTAATGGGAGTCCGATAGAAATTTAAATTTCCCAATGATCACATTAAAAAAAAAGTCCGAAGAAGCAGGTGATAATTTTCATAATCTACCTTATTTAACCCAATATATGCAAAATGTCATTTCAGCATGTAACTAAGATGCACACATTAATCAGAGTCCTTTCTGTACTTAGTCTTCACACCAGTATGTATGCTACACTCACACAATTTACCTCGGACGTTACATTTTCACTGGAAAAACTTGGTCAGTGCTTAGATTTCATAATCTCGCTGATGGAATGAGAGAGAGCTCACCAGTCTGTTCTTGGCGCGGAGAAAAACACGTATGCGTTGGCCGGGAATCGAACCCGGGTCAACTGCTTGGAAGGCAGCTATGCTCACCACTATACCACCAACGCCTTGAGTGGTTCTGCTTCGGAAATCCATACATGAGGCTAGTGCAAGCCGTGCACTTTCCCTTTCTGTTTCCTTGTGTTTTGTCTGTGACCCCGAGGCGTCCTTTGAGAAAAATGCATCCCGTACTCACTCCTCCTGTCCTCTCGGCCATGTGGTGCCCCAGCACCGGGTCCACCGGGCGTCGGACCCTAACCACGATTTGAGACGAGGGTGGAGTGAGACCGCCCGCAAGGGGCCACCAGGCGTGGCTCGCCCACCAGAGAA
Organism: Cnephaeus nilssonii; assembly: GCF_951640355.1. Taxonomy (NCBI): domain Eukaryota; kingdom Metazoa; phylum Chordata; class Mammalia; order Chiroptera; family Vespertilionidae; genus Cnephaeus; species Cnephaeus nilssonii. The sequence goes on from NC_137092.1 coordinate 43,640,743, forward strand.
GAGGCGCCAGGGAAAATAGGTCTTTACCGTTTAGGATGGTGAAGAAGGTGGGGGTCGGAAGCAGTTCTATTGGCGAAGGAGTCCAGGAACAGTTCTATTTTATTTAAAATCATAAACTTCACACTGATGTCACCTGACATCATGACACGGCGTTGTAAGATATGTAACCTTAGGGTTAAAGAGAAACCACTCCCTGCAAAGTCAGGATGGCCGAGCGGTCTAAGGCGCTGCGTTCAGGTCGCAGTCTCCCCTGGAGGCGTGGGTTCGAATCCCACTCCTGACAAAGTAAACTTTTTTTTTTTCCCCCTCCAAATCTACCTGTGAAGGTTGTTCTGCATTTCAATATGGAACTCGGTATTTCTTCTGTGGGCAGGAGACTGGTCTATGAAATTAGGGAGCAGTTGAGACTAAGGTCTATCCCTAACTATGAAAAACGCTTTTTCTTTAGACTCCAGTTCCTCAGTGCCTACTTTTTTTTTTCTGTAATATTTCTTTCTTTAAAAAAAATCTTTATTGTTGAGAGTCCCCCCTTTGCTCCCCATTGCCCTCTTCCACCCGGCTCCTGCCCCACCCCAGGCCTTCACCACCCGTTGTCTGTGTCCACAGATAATGCATAGAAGATCTTTGGTTAATCTCTTCCTGCCTCCACTTCCCTCTGAGATTCGTAAGTCTGTTCCATATTTCCATGCCTCTGAGTCTATTTTATTCATCAGTTTATTTTGTTCGTTAGATTTCTTGTTCGTTTATTTTGATTTTTAGATTAAATTGTTGACATATCTGTATTTATTGCCATTTTATTGTTCATATTTTTTATCTTTTTTTCTTCTTTCTCTTCTTAAAGAATACCCTTCAACTTTTCATGTAATACTGGTTTGGTTATGATGAACTCCTTTAGCTTTTTCTTGTCTGGGAAGCTCTTTATCTTACTTTCAATTCTAAATGATAGCTTTGCTAAGTAGAGTAATCTTGGTTGTAGGTCCTTGCTACTCATCACTTTGAATATTTCTTGCCACTCCCTCTGGCCTGCATAGTTTCTGTAGAAATCAGCTGATAGTTGTATGGGCGCTCCCTTGTAGGTAACTAACTGCTTTTCTCTTGCTGCTTTTAAGATTCTCTCTTTGTCTTTAGCCCTTTGCATTTTAATTATGATGTGTCTTGGTGTGGTCCTCTTTGGGTTCTTCTTGTTTGGGACTCTGCACTTCTTGGACTTGTAAGTCTATGTCTTTCAGCAGGTGGGGGAAGTTTTCAGGAGGTATATCTCAGCTGCAGAGGCTTCCTGTGAGAAGCAAGGAGTCCTTCTTTCCAAACACCTGCCTGATCATGAACAAAGCTGGGTCAGCCTCACTGCGGGGCCACCGCCGTAGCTGCAGGGAGGGTCCGTCCCGCCTGCCAGGAAGTCCGCAGGTGGAACAGGGTTGGGTGGAGTCACAGAGAGGAAAGGTAAAGTCATGGACTTGCTTATTCCAACTCCTTTTCTTGATGATGCAAAGAAGCCAGTTTCTGATTTGGGAGCAGCTGGCGATGCAGAAGTCTTGCTGTCGTTTGGGGAAGAGGGAGCGTGTCAGCGGAAGAGGCTGAGTGTGTGAGGTCCCTAAGTGTGAGGACAGAGGGCCTTGGGCTGGTTAGTGTAAGTGGGCCAAACTGCACTCTTGGTTATTTCCTAGACTCTGCTCTTGGAAATGCCTTTGACCTCTTCCTCTGCTTGGAGTAAGTGGAGGTGGCATTGCGGTTAGTGAGGTAGCCTAGGAGCTTATTAGCAATGCAGACCGCAGACCTGGGAACCGCATTATAAGACCCCCAGGGGCTCCACATGCTTGTTGAGTGTGGTTAGCACTGGGCTGTCTCAGCTATCTTTGTGAAGGCTGGCATCTAACTTGGACTGTTCTGTCCCTCCCCCTCACCAGGCCCCTTTCTCTGGATCATTTGAGCACTTACACGGTGCCTAGAACAAAGGCTACAAAAGTTAAATTACAAAATGTGAACTGAACACGACGGCGGTGCACTCCCAGGAGACAATGAACACTGAAGCCAAGCTGGACCTGCGCCTCATGATCCAGGTAAATGTAACAGGCCAGTGAGCCGGGACAAGTGGGACAGGGAGACTGAGGCAGAGCTGAGCCCACTGCAGAGCAATGCACAGCAGATGCAGAAGGTCCCCTCCCGAGAGATGACGGACAGCTACCCTCCTTGTATTTCAGCTCCAGGCGCACCAGGACCAGCGGTGATGACTGACGCCCCCCTGCCCTGACACTGACCCATCGGCGGAGACCACGGCCCTGGAGGAGCCCACCCGGAAAACTGGTGAATGTTCTGCCGAAACCCTCCCCTCTGGCCTCCCCTAAGGTTCCCGCCTGCAGAGGAGAAATAAGCGCCTCCAGACAAAGGACCGGGGCCTGCTCTCCCTCTGGAGGGCGGCCGCGCCCGTCCCTTCCCCTCCTCTCCCCCCTCGGCCTCCCCCAAAGGCACCTCCTAACCCCAAAGGACCCACCAGGCTTGCAACCAGGGAGCACGGGCAGCGGCAGCTCCCCCCAGGCCCCCTGACCTGACTCCAAGCCCCTTCGCTCTGACTTCCCAGCGAGCGGGGGGCCGGCTGGGCTCTCCCGGTGCTTCCGGAGGAGTCCCGGAGACTCCACAAACGCTGATCTGACGCGGTGAGACAGGCACTCGCCCTGTGACCTTCTTCCCAAAGCCCTGCCTGATCCCGAACAAAGCTGGGTCAGCCTCACTGCGGGGCCACCGGCCGTAGCTGCGGGAGGGTCCGCCCCGCCCCGCCCCGCCCCGCCTGCCAGGGAGTCGCAGGTCGGCGGCAGGGGCGGTGGCTCTCGCCGGCAGTGTAATCGCTGTTTTAAAGTCTTGGCACCGTTTGGCCTTGACACGGACCGGCAACCTTCCAGATTGGGAACAGAGGGGCCCCGGGTCCCGCCTGCTGGAACCGGAGGTGTGCACGCGGAGAAGGGTGATGCTGGAAGCCCTGCGCCCGTGCGCATTGGTGGTTCAGTGGTAGAATTCTCGCCTGCCACGCGGGAGGCCCGGGTTCGATTCCCGGCCAATGCAACTTGCTGTTTTCACCCTTTTACCGCCACGCCGGCAGGAGAAGGCAGCCCGCTGCAGGCCGGGTCCTCCCCGGCCCCGCTCCCCTCGGGCTCTGCTTGGCGTCAAGGACTCGGAGCCGCGGAGGTGGAGTCGGAGGAGAGAAACGCAGGGGCCGACCGCCCCCGGGGGTGGGATCCGCCTGGCGGCGCGGGGGCGCCCCGAGGTCCCCGGCCCGGCCCGCTGTGGGACGCCCCAGCTTTCAGGTGACCTTGGTAATTTGCCGATTCAAATGAAACGACTGCTTTTACCGAGAAGCTGAAAGTGGCTCTTTTCTCCTCAGATGGCTCTCCTGCAGGGAGCTGGGCCGGGGGCGGGGCGGGCCGGGAAGGAGCTCCCCGTCAGCCCTCGCTTCCTCCAGGCTGCCCTCCCGGTCCCCTTCCTCTCGGGTTGGGCATCTTAGCCAAGGCCTGAGAGGGGGACCGGTGGCCTGGCCCCCGCAGGGACTGCCTGTCCCAGCTCCCTCCACCTTCCCTCCAGCCCGGAGCCGCAAACCCACCACCCACCAGAGCTCCAGCCCAGCCGCAGCCAGCACCTCCGAGCGGGACATGGAGCAGCACCCACCAATCCCACGCTTCCGGGGCGCCCACCGCTCCCCGTGAGCTCAGACCTCCCGACTCACAGCCCTGCTCACGTGTCCCCCGTGAGCTCAGACCTCCGATTCACACACCTGCTCACGTGTCCCCTGTGAGCTCAGACCTCCCAATTCATAGACCTGCTCACGTGTCCCCTGTGAGCTCAGACCTCCGATTCACACACCTGCTCACGTGTCACCTGTGAGCTCAGACCTCCGATTCACACACCTGCTCACGTGTCCCCCGTGAGCTCAGACCTCCGATTCACAGCCCTGCTCACGTGCAGGAACTTCGTTTGAGCATCATGAAAAACAGAGCCGACCTCAAAGTGATGGCCTTCCATAGGCGCTGTGAAGTGGGTGAGGCTGATGGCCCGGGACAAAAAGCAACTTGTAGAACAAAACGTGTCCTATGTCCAGAACCACGTCCATAAAGGTCTGCGTACATACCCTTGTGACATCACCCACCTGTACGTCCTGAGCAAGGTCATTCCAAGCATCCGGCCACTGCTTCCTCCGTTTTAAAACGAGGAGACTGCACTACATCATTCCTAGATTTAAAATTCCCTACATTTGCTAAAGAATTTACTCATTCCACGCACACTGATTGAGTTCTTTATCACGTGCCCGACGCTGTGCTGGGCCGTGGGTGTACAGCAGTGAACAAAGGCCCTGCTCTCCTGGGGCTCCATTCCGAGGGCGGGAGGCTGGCAATAAGCACAATGAGGAAAAGCACAGCAGACGGGGGTCAGGAGATGGTGGGGGACTGGAATTATATTGAATGATCAAAGAGACCTTACTGATCAGGTGACATTTGGGTAAAGACCATGATGAAGTATGATGACACATCTGTAAGAAAGAACATTCCAGAAACAGGGAATAACATGAACCGTGGGCAGAAGTATGGCCAGTGTGTGGAAGGACGGAAGGAACAGGAGCAGTGCGGTGGAGGCAGAGGCCTGAGAGCACTGCGAAGCCTCAGCTTTTACTCTAAGCGCAAGGGGATGCTATGGCGAGGCTTGGAGTGAAGACGGCCGGTCAGCACGTTTAAAGATGGCTCCGGGGACAGGCGTGCGGGAGGGTGCGGGAGTGCGGGGCCAGCAGGCCTGGAGGACGGAGCCGTGGTCAGGTGCTGGGCTCATGTGAAAGTGGAAGCAGGACTTAGGGAGCGTGTGTGTGTGTGTGTGTGTGTGTGTGTGTGTGTGTGTGTGTGAGGAGCCTCTGTGAGGCCCTGTGGAGACACGGGTCAGTCCTCTGGACCAGCAGGAAGTCGTGAGGGCGAGCCTGGGGGTGGCTGGGCCCTTCCTGGCCGCCCCCCCCCCCCCCCCCGTTCGCCCAGCAGGAGGCGGGGAGGGCAGAGGGCGGGCCTGCAGCCTGCAGCTCCTCCGGGGAGATGAGCGGTTACTTGTCCTCGGGGCTCTTGGTCCATGTGACTGTGTCGTCCCGCCCGCCCCGCGCTGGGCTCCGGAGTTCTCTCTGCACCAAGAAGTACAGCCCCGTGTCCACCGCAAACAGGAGCCCCATCACCAGGCAGAACGCGATTTGGGGCCACGGAGGCAGGACGGGTGCAGTGGCTGCGGGGTGGAGAAACAGCAGTTGTTCAAGGCCCCTTCAGAACCCACAGCCAGGTCCCCAGGCCTCCTCCCGCTGTGGAGGCCTCCAGGCCGGGGCCAGTCTCCCCTCCCCAGCTCAGCCTGCCCGGGTGCGCTGCGCTGCTTGGAGGGACCTGACGAAGCTGGCGGGCCCCCCACGCGGTGCCACTTTGGCATGTGGATGATTTGAGCTGAAGGCATCGAGACCCTGTGGGCTCATGAGAAACGTTTCCCATGGATTTTAGAGAAAGTGGAAGAGAGAGGGAGAGACAGAGAGAAACATCGATGTGAGAGGAACTTGGATGGGTTGCCTCCTGCATGAGCCTCGACCAGGGCCCGGGCCGGGGAGGAGCCTGCAACCAAGGTACATGCTCTTGACCAGAATTGAACCCGGGACCAAAGGGTCTGCAGGCCGAAGCTCTATCTACTGAGCCAAACCAGCTAGGGCCAGAAATAACTTTTGATGGCCTGTGTAGAGGGCAGAGAAAACTAGTTCAGTACTGAACATCTGCTCTTCCTCCATGCCAAGCCCTCCCCCCCCAGCCTCATCTCATCCTTAGCTCAGAATGTCTTGTCCCTCATTATCCCTTTGTCTCTGATCTCCCATGTCTATGGGTCCCCATACGTACATGTGTAATTAAATTTGCTCATTTTCTTGTTAATCTATGTCATTTTAATTATTAGACCAGATGAGAGAAGCTTAAAGGGTAGAGAACATTTTTCCTCCCCCACAAAGTCATAGAGGAAAAGGTTTCTGTGGTCATGTAGGTTTTGGAAATGCCTCATGAAATTTAGTTTAAAAGTTTTCTTTACAACAAGGCTTCTCGAGACATAAATGTGCGCCATGAATATAAAACGTGCCTGGGCACCGGCGTGGGGAGAAGTGAGCTAGGGAGCCCGCACACCCCTCAGCACGTCCGGGGCGGCGTCACTGCCTCGCACTCATCCGGCCGAAATGGCCGGGAATGTCCCTGACAGGACAACTCCGAGGTCACGGCGCACAATTCCCGAGGTCAGAAGGCGGCCTGGTGCTTTGTGCATCAGAGACTGCCATGCCGCTGGCTGCCCGCAGCCGAGTTTGGCGCCGCGGTGGAGAGGGTCTTAGGGAGACACAGCCAGCCTCAGGGCCATGTGACCATGTGGGAGGAGGTGGGAAGAGGGAGGCGGCGTGTCTGCTAGGTGGTGAGAGGGTGAGAAGGTGGCTCTTATCCCCTGAGAGCTAAAACTCCCAGTGAGTGGCACCGTTTCTTTAGTCCCTGAGGAGGGAGCTGGACCAGCGCTTCATGCCCACCCAGCCATCAGGTGCAGCGAGGACGGGAGGGCCCGTTGATGCCCACCCAGGGGAGCGCCGGTGCTGAGGGGACCCTGCCCTCCCCATCCTTCCAAGGCCTGCAGCTCCCACCTGGGACCGTGATGCTCACGGGCTGCGAGGCGTGCAGCGTCTGCCCCAGGAACCCTGAGCAGTGGTACGCGCCACTGTGGCTGGCGTTTGCACGTGGGATGGAGAAGCTGGAATTCGTATATGAAAACCACTTGGACTTCCCGTCCTGGAAGAATGTGATCTTGTACAGGCGCCAGTTCCTCCAGCTGTGGCACCGCAGCACGATGGGGTCCCCCTGCGGGACCAGGAGGCGGGGTGTCTGGAGCAGCAGCCAGGCTGGAAGACACAGAGGGGAGGAAAGGGTCTGAGGCTGCAGCTCATGTGGGGGCTGCCTCACCCCCAGGAGGATGTGGCCCAGCAACGGAGGTGCCTCTGGCAGGTGTGCTGTCCCCTTACCTGTGAGTCCGAGGGCCTGAGGAAGGAAGGCTTGGGGATTCTCAAATATAAAGAGTAGGAACCCCCTCAGGCGGTGCCAGGAGTCAGAAGCTTCCCCGGAGGGAGGGGGCAGTGCCCCCAGCACCCGAGGTGACAGCAGGACCTGGACCTGCTGTCTGTGGGCACAGCATTGTGGTCTGGGGCTCCCAATGGAAGGACACTTCTGAACACGCTTGGGAAGTGAGGAGTGACCAGTGGGGTCTGGTGAGGCCTCACCCACCTTCCATCCGCAAAGGCAGTGGCAGGTCTGCGCTTGAGTTCAGGTTCAATGGTGACTGAACAAGAGCAGCAGTAACACAGGCTCTACATGTGAACTCGTTTTCCCACCCTGCCTGCGAACATCGCTCCGGACCGCCGCCCTCCCCGCCCCCTCACTGACAGAGGAAGCAGAGACCGGAAGCCAGTGCTGTGGAGGACAATCTGTAAAGAATGTTCCAAAGACATTAGAAAAGCCCCATCGCTCTAGTTACTATAAAAGTGCATGCCAGAGTTCATGGTGCCTCAGTTAAATGATCGCTTATTTCAGACAACCACATGCTGACTATGCAGGACTAGGGGGAGTTGATGAGACAGCAGGAGACAAATCTGGGGTCAGGATTCTGATCCTGGCTTTTCCCAGGAGCTCCTGGGCTCTGAGGTCCATGGCTGCGCTTCTTTGCACAGTGAAGGGGTGGGACCAGGTGGCTTCCCTCTAACTATCCTTTGCGGGAAACCGACCATTGTCTCACTAATAGAAAAGATGTAAAAGGCTGGTCAAGCCGAAACCGGTTTGGCTCGGTGGATGGAGCGTCAGTCTGTGGACTGAGGGGTCCCGGGTTCGGTTCCAGTCAAGGGCTTGTGCCTTGGTTGCGGGCGCGTCCCTGGTGGGGGGTGTGCGGGAGGTGGCTGGTCGATGTTTCTCTCTCATCGATGTTTCTGGCTTTCTATCCCTCTCCCTTCCTCTCTGTAGAAAATCAATAAAATATATTTAAAAATAAATAAATAAAAGGCTGGTCAACCTTGAAGCTCTGAAAGGTCAGAGCCACTTCCTATCTAATTGAGACAAATGGTAACTGAGGCAACTTCCCCATCTTGTAATCCTGTAAATCCTTACTGATATGATAGTCCACTTATTACCTGCCTAAGGGTAATGGGTGTATCCCAAACCTGCCTAAGGGCTATGGGTGTATCCCAAACCTGCCTAAGGGCTATGGGTGTATCCCAAACCTGCCTAAGGGCTATGGGTGTATCCCAAACCTGCCTAAGGGCTATGGGTGTGCCCCAAACCTGCCTAAGGGCTATGGGTGTGTCCCATCTTACCTTATAATAGACAAATATGCAAATTGACCGCACCTTTGCTACGCCCAAGCCACGCCCACCAACCAAGCCACGGCCACCAACCACGCCCACCAGGAAACCGTTGCAGGGACGTTGGGGTGTGGCGGAGCCCAAGGCCGGGAAAGCCTCGGGGCGGAGGCTTTCCGGGCCTTGGGCACCAGCGGGGAGCCTGCATGGATCGCAGGAAACCACTGGGGGTCGGCTCCTGCGATCCTTAGCAGGAATGTTGGGTGCCGCGGAGCCCAAGGCCACCGCCCGGGGCCAAGCCCCGACCCTGAAAAAGGCAGAAGGCGGTGGCCACAGTCAAGGCCTGGGTCCCCGGTGCCGGCAGAAAACTGGTGCAGGCAGCCAGGTGAATGAAGGTCTATTGCACGAATCTTCGTGCAAACAGGCTACTAGTAGTCTCAATAAAAGGCATAGCAAGGCCAGAGCCTAGCGGCAGTCCTCCCACTAGAGGTGGGCTCCCGCCTGGCCACCCATATCGCCAAATTAAATTTCTTCTAGTCTCTTTCATTTGTGTGCGGCCCTTCTCCAGAACCCGAACCCTGAACCGGAACCCTGAACCACGCAGGATGTGAAAGGGTTCCCACATCTGGTGCCTGACTGTGGGACATCTGGAGGAGAAGGTATTTTTCACCTAAGAGCGAAGGAAGGAAAAAGTACACCGAGGAAAGGTGTGGAAAATTCACCGAAAAAAGGTGAGTGAGGTTCACCGCACACAAAAGCCCACAGCCAGCTGCAGAGTCGCTCTGTAAGTAGGGTGGGAACAACTTTTTTAGCCAGGCTAATGGGGAAGAATTAGGTTATAAATATAAAGTAAACTTTATTATAGACTTTTGGTTTGCATACTTAAAGAATGTGGTTTCTTGTTCAAATTAAGAAATTAGTTTGTATTTGGAATTTAAAATTTGTAATAAGAAATGAAACTCCACTGCTGAAACCGCCTCTGGTATGGAGAAATTCAAAGGTGGCAGGAGAGGGAAAGGCTATCTGGTCTCCAGAAATGAGATTACTTAAAGTTTCATTTAAAAATTATAAAAGAACTCGCAGGGAAATGCAAATCTTGGCCAAATTGGGTGCTAGTTATTACTTCAGAAAGTGAAAAAGAAAGAAAAAATTTAAGATCTGTCTATCTTTTAAGCATGAAAAGAAATTCGGCCAGATCGGTTGTTGAAACTTCCCCTGAAGTAAGCAGGATGTGGGGGAAGGGAGACATGTGTAATTGATTATGTCTTGTATTTTTCTTAAAAATATAAAGTGTTATTAATCTAGGAAACGCTAAATATATTTGACTTGCCAGCTTTAAAAGTTCAAAGTACAAATTAAATTAGGAGAAATTATATAGTTGTGGTAATTAAATGTCTAAAGTATAAGAATTTATTTTTGAGAAAATAAAATGTGTTTTCTCTAAAAATTAGGAATTCAAAATACGTTGCTTATTATTAGTCTAATTAAAAGAGGATTAATTCTGTGATTCCAACCAAAATTTTTCTATGCAAAAACTAGTTTAAAATCTAATTGATATCTTAATTTAATTATAAAAAGTATTATAATATTTAAATCATATATAGATATTTGTTTGATGGTGTTTTCCCATGTTAAAATTTCAAGGCTTTAACAGAGATGATTCTTGGAAAGCTCCAAGGGCCTGGAGTAACACAGGAAATTTATTCTCTCTTATACTTGAAATTGCATGGAAAGCCTTATCAACACATGGCTTGCCGGTCCCCTGGGGGCCGCCATCTTGAAATAACAAAGGCCAACCCTTTCCTTTGGAATAATCCAATGCCTTGGTAAGCAATTTGATTAAGTATTCTAAGAAAGTTACTGGAGGCCTCCCATGATCCCTCTGTGGATGCAAAATAAACCTAAGGGGATACTCTTAAAAAAAATAAAATTCTAGCTTAATAAAAAGGAGAAATTTGAAAATTTTGAAATCTCTTTCACTGGTATTTACAGGATAAACTGAGGATTGTTATTAAAATATTAAATCTATTCCATACTAGTGGTCACCATAACTTTAAGAGAAATTGTTTCATGTGACAAAGATTTTTAAATGAAACTCTCTGTAGCCTGAAAAATTATTTTAGAAGAAAATAAAGAGAGGTTTCCTTCAAATATCGTATGGATTATAATTGATAACCAAAGCTGATTGTAAAAAATGCCTGACGCCTCTGAGAAGAAATAGTACCATTACAGAGATGATTCAAGCATGTCAAAATGTGGGATCAGGCACTTTTCAAACAAATTTACTTGCTGCTGCAGTAACAGGTAGAAATAAGAGGTGTTATAATAAGTGTGGAAAAACAGGACATTTCCAAAAGGACTGTAGGCAACCGAGAAGGACACAAGGTAGTGCTCTAGGAAGAGGCGTGAATACCCCGCCTCCAGATTTAAGCATCTCTCGGTGTCCTAGATGTCAGAAAGGGAACCACTGGGCCAGTTTTTGTAAATCGAAATTTCATAGAAACGGGCAGCCTCTAGATCAAGATAGAGGGCATGGTCAATCGCCGGGAAATGGCCAAAGGGGCTCCCCCCGGCCCCGTCATCAATAGGGGAAATCTGCCCTGCAAGGCCCACAGTGGAATCCCTCATCCAAGCAACTCCAGGAAGCACAAGCCTGGATCTTAACAGCACTATTGAGGTCACTTTGACCCCCGATATTGCTCAGCAAACTATTCCTACAGGAATTTGGGGACCTTTAGGATTAATCTTAGGGAGGAGTGGAAACACTCTAAAAGGACTAACTGTCCTGCCTGGAGTCATTGATTCAGATTCTGAAGGAGAGATTAAAGTTATACTAGAGTGTAATCATGTTATGCAAATTGCTCCAGGACAAAGAATTGCTCGGATACTACTTCTACCTTATGTTCAGCATGGTGAGGCTACAAATAAGAAAAGAGGAATGCAAGGATTTGGAAGCTCGGACATCTATTGGATACATGAAATTAGCAAAACCCGTCCTATGATGAATTTAAGAATAGAGGGAAAACAATTTTGGGGTCTAGTGGACACTGGAGCGGATGTTAGTGTTATCAGCAAAGAATTCTGGCCTCCAAGTTGGTCCACGGCAGAAGCTATGGGCTCAGTTAAGGGGGTAGGAGTACCTGATGATACACAACGTAGTGCTGCAGTGTTAAGGTGGCAAGATGAGGAAGGACAGACAGGATGGTTTCAGCCCTACATCATCTCTGGAATTACAATCAACTTATGGGGCCGGGATATTTTAGAAGGATTACAAGCATGTATTGTTACCGGCAAAGGAAAGCAGTTAATAACTCAGACAGGATATCAACCTTTTTAGGAGCGGTCACTGCTCAGTCTCCTCACCCTCATGCTGATCCTATACAATGGAAAGATGATAGACCTGTATGGGTGGATCAGTGGCCATTAACCAAGGAGAAATTAAGTCATATTCATGAATTAATACAAGAACAAATAGAAGCTGGTCACATAGAGCCTTCCAATAGTCCTTGAAATATGCCTATATTTACAATCCCTAAAAAGGCGACAGGAAAATGGCGATTGTTCTTAAAGATTGTTTTTTCACCATTCCCTTGGAAAAGATATCAATGGAAGGTTTTACCTCAAGGAATGGCCAATAGCCCTACTTTGTGTCAAAAACATGTGGCTCAAGCTGTTCAGCCTTTAAGAGACAAATACTCCCAATGTTACATTATTCATTACATGGATGACTTGCTCTTAGCAAGCCCCCGGGAAGAGCAGACTTTGGCCATGTTTTCCCAATTAAAAGAGGAGCTCCCTAAATGGGGCTTAAGAATTGCTCCAGAAAAAGTACAGAAAGAAACGCCTTTCCAATATCTAGGAACCATAATTGAAAACCAAAGCATTAGGCCTCAGAATATGGGGATAAGAAAAGATTGTCTTAAAACTTTAAACAATTCTCAATCACTCGACAACAGGCAAAACAGATTATTAAGGAATGTCCCACTTGCATGTTACATCTACCTCAAGGGCCTAACACAGGAGTCAACCCTAGAGGTTTGCTAAAGAGACCATATCTGGCAAATGGATGTAACGCATTATACTTCCTTTGGACGTCTTGGGGCATTACATGTCTCTGTAGATACCTTTTTCAAAAGTCCTATGGGCTACTGCATCTACAGGAGAAACGGCAAAACAGGTTATTAATCATTGCCTAGCTGCTTTTGCCATCATGGGAGTTCCAAAAAAAAAAATTATTAAAACTGATAATGGGCCTGCTTACATAAGCTGTCAATTCCAGGAATTTTGTAAAAGGTGGAAAATTCAGCACCTTACAGGAATACCATATAATTCCCAAGGACAGGCCATTATTGAATGACATCATCAGCGGCTAAAATCCCAACTTAAAAAACAAAAAGGGGGGATGATGGAGAAATCACCTGCCGGTAGGCTGCACCAAGCCTTAATTACTTTAAAATTTTTCACTTGTGATGCTGATGGAAAGACACCTATGGAGCTGCATTGGTGGCAGAACAAAACAAAAGAAAATGGTCTAGTTAAATGGAAGGACCCTGAATCTGGTTTATGGAAGGGGCCTAATCCACTATTAACCTTTGGCAGAGGGTATGCTTGTATACGGTAATATTACCTGGGGAAAATGGGACAAAATGGGGAAGTATTTTTGACTTATATTCCTGACTCTTTATGGGTAAAAACTCTTATGTGGGCTAATCCCCGCCTAATGTAGTAATCAATAATTCCAAATACCTTGGTTCATCCAGGAGGAACATGGGTGGGACAAGGAAGTATAATTACACAGGTGGTGCCACCCAGTTTTCCTTTTGTATAACATAAAATCAAATCACTGCTCATTTGTGTGTAAAATTAAAAAGAGGCTTCTGGCTTGGGTGGATACCAACGAAGTAGGGGATTATCACTACTTGCTTCTGGGAAAGGATTAAAAAAGTAACTAGATCTTGTAAATTGAATTATCATGGCTTAGAGCAAAGAATATCCTTACATGATATTCTACAATGTCATTATAATTTTTGATATTTTATAACAGCATATTGTACAATTATTCCAAACAAACTTACAAAATTAATTCTTTGAATGATTGGCAGCAATATAAAAAGGACATGAAAGGATTTAATCCCTTCCACTGTGTGGAAGGCCCCTTGGGAAGGCACTTGAGCATTCTATATTGGCCCCTCTTGTCCTTTTTTGCCAAGAGGATCCCTTTTCTTACAATCCAATTGCCCACAGCTGTTGCCTGAGTTTTCTGTTCATGCTGAGGTTGAAACCTCGTGGTGGCTGGTACCATTAATCTGTCTCTCGCCCAATGGTGTGAGCTGGGCCCTCCCTGGAGAAGAAACCTGGGTACCCCAAGACATGTGATCAGTGCTGGGGCCCCACCAGCGGCCGAGGTGGGATCCCAAGGCAGGTGCTGGGCATAGAGGCCACGAGGGCATAGACTACCAAGGAGACAGAAATGAACCTCACATTACCCTGTTTGGCCCCGGAGGATGGCTGGTTAGCCAGAGACGGGTAAGATTCCTCAAGGAAGGAACAACCTAAGACAGGCATAGTCGCAGAGGGGCCATCAGGAGAGAACTTGGGGGTCAACAGAGGTGAAGCACAGATCCTCACCCCCCCTCCAACCTTGCAGGGGCCTGAATCCTAGCCCCTTCTGAGGGAGGTCTCCTGCCCCATGGCTGCTTCGCTTCCCACGCCCAGCTCAGATTGGGACCTAGGCAACAGACAGAGACTTGACCGACAGCAGCTGCCCTATATCTAAATCCAGCCTAGCATCAAGAATACTCAGAGCCTACTCAAGAATGCAAAAAAGTCCTTTCCACTAATATTTACAGGGTAAACTAAGATTGTTGTTAGAGTATTAACATTTGACAGTAAGATAGTACTTTTCAGATTAATTAGCTAATTGAAATAAGTGAATATGCAAGAAAATTTAATTGTACTGGACAAAAAGTTGTTCCTAAAGTATTAACTAAAATTTCTATTGGTAGTTCATCTCATGGTAAAATTGCTTAACAAGCAATGAACCTAAAGCAGTCATATTTCTGTGCAAAATATTAAAATTTAAAGTTATCAAGACTGCATTATAAAAATCTTCCAAAAGCCTCCTAATAATTAAATCAAAAAAGGGGGGGATAGTGGAGTAATGTTATGTAAGAAAAATATCCTGAAAGTCAATTACATTTAGAAAATTTTTACTTTGAAAACTAATTTTCATTTGTAATGCTAACAGCAAGACACCCATGAAAAACACACATGGTGTCAAAATAGGTCAAGGAAAATTCATTTGGGCAAGGACGGAAAGGATTCCAAGTCAAATTTGAAGAAAAAGATTCCTTTATTAACCTTTGGTCGAGAATATGTTTGTGTATTTTCAGAAAAAACTCCAAGACCATGTGGATTCCTGCAACAGAGAGGAATTGACAGAAATGCTCCAGCCATGAAGACAAGAGGAGAAATAGTCCAGAGATGGAAGATGCTGACGACACCTTGCCATGCTAGCAGTCAGCAGCTGTGCATCACTGCAGGTTGCCCAGGACCAAACCAGAGAGGGTCGAACCTGTATTACCACCATTTGTCCACCATCCATAACTGAAATATCATTACTGACATTTACACATAAGGAACTGTTTGGCATTGAAACTGGACTCAGAACTGTTGGACATTGAAACTGGGACTCAAACATTTTTTGTTCTTATATGTTTATTTCTGGTCTACAGATGCAAGATTTTTTAAAAGAAAGAAACAGGGGAGATGCTGGAAACCGACCATTGTCTCACTAATAGAAAAGATGTAAAAGGCTGGTCAACCTTGAAACTCTGAAAGGTCAGAGCCACTCCCTATCTAATTGAGACAATGGTAACTGAGGCAACCTCCCCATCTTGTAATCATGTAAATCCTTACTGATATGATAATCCGCTTATTACCTGCCTAAGGGCTATGGCTGTATCCCAAACCTGCCTAAGGGCTATGGGTGTATCCCAAACCTGCTTAAGGGTGATGGGTGCATCCCATAGTCTCAATAAAAGGCTTAGCAAGGCCAGAGCCTAGCGGCAGTCCTCCCACTAGAGGTGGGCTCCCGCCTGGCCCCCCTTATTGCCAAATTAAATTTCTTCTCGTCTCTTTCATTTGTGTGCGGCCCTTCTCCAGAACCCGAACCCTGAACCACACGGGACGTGAAAGGGGTTCCCACAATCCTTCAGAGCAAAGGTTTTAAAATCTCAAGTTTTACATTTTGTAGGAAAAGTCAGAAGCACAACCAGCTGTTGGGGCGGCCGTGGGCCAGAGAGCAGACGGAGCTGCGGCTGCTGCTGGCAGGTTTTGAAGCCGAGTTGGGGGAGGAAGAGAACCTTGTAGGTTCTTGTTTGGTTAATAATTAAATAGGCCTGAGACAGAGTAACCAGGAACAATGAGCACGCTTAAGTGCATACATACTAGTATGTACAGGAACGCAGACATGAGAGACAGGAAGGATGATGAGGGATGTATGACCTGAGCTAAGGGTGAGGTAAGGCACTGGGGCTTCGGAGAGGAGGAAGGTCAGGGCAGGACATACGAAGAGGCGCTGCGCAGTAGTTAGTGGTTTGCCCCGCCCTCTACATAGGCCATAAGCAGTTCTTGCTGGTGGTGACTGCATTCCTTTCAGGGAGCAGTGAGGGTTCCTCAGGAACCTGCTGGGTCTCCATCACCTTCAGCTCAAAATAATTCCCAGGCCAAAGTCGCCCAGGCCGGGAGCGCTGCTCTGGATCCCTGGTCAATCCTGACTGCCCGTTCACTGGGGCTCCAGCGGAAACGGGGCTCTCGGGAGCAGGATCTAAAAGACGGCCCCCAGCCCCCTCACAGGACTTGGCACTGCCTGCCTCCGTGCAGCCATCTGCAGGGCAGACGCCCCAAATCAAAGTCAACTACAGTATAAATGTGCTCCCATTTCACACACTGGGTGGGCGTGGTTCGTGTGTAGGAGGACTTCTCCACAGAATCTATTAGACTGAACACTCAGACATATATGTAACCCTAGGCAGATCCATTTAAAGCATCTAATGACCTCATCTCCTTCAGGAATAAAAGATGATGTCATTGCACCAAACTCCAAGCCTCCCCCCACTTCTGCCCTCATCTTCCAGATCCCATGGCCCCCTGCCCTCCTCCTCTGGGCAGAAAGGCCTCCTACTTAGGTCTGACAAAAAATTGAATCGGTACCCCCTCCCCTGGGAGCTGACCTTCAGGCCACTTCACAGTGGACAGGCCACTTGTTTAGACCACATTCCACTGGCTGAGACCATTCTCTCTCCCCTCCGGACTTTCCCGGAACCCACACCTGCACAGAGAGTTCTCTGCCCAGAGAAAGCCCGCCCAGAGTCCTTAACAACCTGACTCCCCGTCTTTGGGGGCTGGCGCCATTTGGGGACTCAGCCCATCCGGTGCCCAGATGACCTAATAAATTCATAATCCCTCACCACTTTGGCCTCGTGAGTTCCTCCTCTGTTGATCCTCACCCTCCTCACCCATGCCCGGCATGCCCACCCGCGGCCTCTGCCTCCTGTGGGTCTCCAGCCACCGTGCTGACCACTCTGCCATGAGGGCAGGAAGGCTGTCTGGAACACACATTTCCTTCTGCTTCTCTCACCCCCGGTGGCCTGTTTGTGGCCTTGTCACCTTCTTGCTCAATCAGGACTGAGGCCAAGCACCCTCACACATTCCGAGGCACCCACACAGAAGCAGAGAGGCGGGGTGCGAGGGGCACCCACACAGAAGCAGAGAGGCGGGGTGCGGGGGGAAATGACTGGGCAGAAACCACTTCCAACAGCTCGGCCACCCCTTTCCCAAACCCTCTGCCGGCCGGCCGCTCCCAGGCCCGCCTCCCAGGCTCCCCGCTCCTCCACTGACCGGAAGTCACGTCCAGGTGCACAGGGTCGCTGAGGCCGGTCTGGCCCGTCTGGCACCTGTAGTCCCCGCTGTGGCTGCTGCTGGCCTTGAAGCTGTAGCTGGGCTGGGCCTGGGTGGGGATGGCGGTCCCATTGTGGAACCACCGGGTGGAGCTGTCCCCCGGGCTGCGGGCCCCCTGGCAGCTCAGGGTCACGTTGTCCTCAGGGAACACCTGGAGCCAGGGGGGCTGGAGGCTCACCACGGCCTTCGGGAGACCTGGGCGGAGAGCAGACAGGGCGGGTGAGTGCCCTTGGAGCTCCAGGGCCCTCGGGCCAGAGTCCACTGTAGACCCAACCACAGCCCCATGTGCTTCCGGCAGCCGCATCCCTTTGTCTTTGTGGACCCAGCAGGAGTCTCACCAAGAATCAAACCCCAGGCCCCTCTAAAGCGGGGCACTGCCCACGCCCCGCTCTTGGTGGGACAGGCAATAGCACCGTAACTACCAGGTGGCATCCAGCAGACTCACCAGCTCCCCGGTCTGCAGAAGCTGTGAAAGAGAAAAGAGAAGAGGGCGGGTCAGCGGGTCAGCGGGCAGGGGAAGCCCGGGGAGCAGATGCAGTTGTGTGTGGGGGCGGGGGAGGGGGAGCCCGCACGGCCTCTTCCCGGAGGACCCACAACAAGAGCCTGCTTCCCTTGATGTGAAGATGCTCACTGCTCACGCCCTAGTCTCATCTCTGTCTCCCCTACAAAGCCCACGTGAGTGCCTGGTGCAGGCCTGTGGAAGGGCCTCTGAACTGTGGCTTAGGGACCGGCCGGTGGGTAAGAGGCAGGCTTCTCTCTCTGCTGTCGGTCCGTCCCCAGCTCCATGGGCCCAGCCTGCTCCTCACCAGCAGGTCCCTGGTGGAAACCACCTACCCCAGAGGGGCCCTCACTACCCCAGAGTGGCCCTCACTCCCCCAGAGTGGCCCTCACTACCCCAGAGTGGCCCTCACTCACCCAGCAGCAGCAAAACTAAAACTGGCCGTGGGTGAAGCAGCCGCAGGCGACTGCAATGTACATTCTGAAGCATTTCGGTCTTCAAAGTCCATGCAGAACTGGGCCTGAGTCCAGCAGGGTTCAGGAGATGAACCAAGGAAAGAGGAAGGAAGCTGGTCACCCTCTCACAGAACTTCCAACAGTCACCAGACTCCATTTCTGCTAACGAATCAGCAGCACGACCAAACGACCGACCAGTCTGCCCTGAGACAAACCCTTTCCCATGTAGCTTGTTCTGGACTGTGGACTCCCGGTGGGTTACCGCGCAGGTGAGCCAACCCGGGCGCCCAGGAAGCAGCGCTGGGGGCGGGCCTTGTGGGTCTCAGGTCGGGGCCTCCCAGACGCCCTGGGCCGCTTCTCGCCGGCACCCAGAAAGCGCTAAAGGACTGTGTCCCAGACAAGACAGAGAACCCGTTTATGTCTGCAGCCAATAAGGATGTCTGCTAAACAACCACAAGCAGAGGGAGTAGTTATCTGTGGGCAACACCCAACCCCAGACAATCTCTGAAGACACCATGTCCCTCCTTCATCTGCACTTCAAACCCCGACTTCCCCAACCCTCCAAATACAGAAGAAAGTTTTCGAGTTTAAGAAATAATTTTGTGCCCAGATGGCATGGCTCAGTGGTTGAGCGCAGACCCATGAGCCAGGAGGACACAGGCCAGTTGCGGGCTCGATGGATGTACAGGAGGCTTCTCTCTCATCATTGATGTTTCTATCTCTCTCTCCTGCTCCTCTGAAATCAATAAAAACATCTAAAATATTTTTAAAAAATAATTTTGTTAAGAGAGCCGTACAATAATTTTAAAGGCTATATATCCTGTGCAGGTGGCTGGATAGTGTACGTCAGTAGAACAACATGAAATAACCATTAAAAGTCAGATTATGGGGGCAAAAATAGACAAATGGAACTACATCAAATGTAAAACTATGTATTAGCCCTAGCCGGTTTGGCTCAGTGGATAGAGTGTGGGCCTCTGGACTGAAGGGTCCCAGGTTTCAATTCCAGTCAAGGGCACATGCTTGGGTTGTTGGCTTGACCCCCAATAGGGGGCGTGCAGGAGGCAGCTAATCAATGATTCTCTCTCATCATTAAAGTTTCTCTCTCTGTCTCCCCCTCTCCCTTCCTCTCTGAAATCAACAAAAATATATTAAAAAATACAAAAACTATATTAGTCAACAGAGTGCAAATGAGAGAAAACCATTGTCTGGTGAGTTTAAAATCCACAATATATAAAGAATTTCTACAACTCAACAAAAACAAGTAACCTGATTTATAAAATGGGTAAAAGACTTGAATAAACATTTATCTAAAGAAGACATATAAATAGCCAACAAACACGTGAAAAAGACGTTCGTTATCACTAACTGGTGAGAAATGCAAATCAAACCACAAGCTATCATCACCTCACACTCAGCAGAATGGCCACAACACAGGAATTGGAGTCCTATGCACTGTGGTGGGGATGTGAAATGGTGCAGCTGTTACAGAAATCAGTATGGGACTCTTCAAAAAAATTAAAAACAGAACTTACCACCTGATCCGGCAATCCTACTTCTGGTTACTTATCCAAAAGAACTCAAAGCAAGATCTCAGATATCTGCACATGCGTGTTTATTGCAGCCTCTTCCCAGCAGCTAACCCAGATGTTACTGACCGGTGAGCGAATAAACAAAGTGGTCTGTAATCCAAGGAATGGAATATTATTCAGCCTTTCAAAAGGAGCTCCTGCTATGGCTACGACATGGACGAACCTTGAAGACATTATGCCACGTGAAATAGGCCAGTCACACACGCACCCGCCTGGGAGAACCTTAAGTGGTTAAACTCAGAAGCAGGAAGCAGAGGGTGGCCGCCGGGCCGGGGGAGGGGAGCTGTTTCGTGCAAGGGGACAGTTTCAGTTTCCCAAGCGGGAGCTCTGGAGGGCTGCTGCTCTGCCTGGTGCACGGACACGCACCCCCTGGTGCACAGACACGCACCCCCTGGTGCACGGACACGCACCGCCAGGTGGACGGACACGCACCCCCAGGTGGACGGACACGCACCCCCTGGTGCACGGACACGCACCCCCTGGTGCACGGACACGCACCCCCTGGTGCACGGACACGCACCGCCAGGTGCACGGACACGCACCCCCAGGTGGACGAACACGCACCCCCTGGTGCACGGACACGCACCCCCAGGTGGACGGACACGCACCGCCAGGTGGACGGACACGCACCGCCAGGTGCACGGACACGCACCCCCTGGTGCACGGACACGCACCCCCAGGTGGACGGACACGCACCGCCAGGTGGACGGACTTGCACCGCCAGGTGCACGGACACGCACCCCCAGGTGGACGGACACGCACCCCCAGGTGGACGGACACGCACCCCCAAGTGGACGGACACGCACCGCCAGGTGGACGGACACGCACCCCCCGGTGCACGGACACGCACCACCAGGTGGACGGACACGCACCGCTTTCCTCCTGCTGCCCTGGAGCACTGTCTCCTGAGCGCCACCTAACGCTAACTCCGTGTCACCACGCCCTCTTCACCGCGTGCTCATCACTCACCACCAGAACGGTTACCGCTGTGCCTGGACCTGGCGGTGCAGGTTAGCACCCCTGAGTAATGGCCAGACGCCCCTTCACTCGTGAGGTGGGGGACAGAAGTGTCCGTGTCCGGATCATTTCAAAATTCGAATTTATGAGAAATTGTGTGGTGGATGTCTGCTTTGTAACAAAGAAAAAAAAAAGGCAAAGTGTGACGTCTGGTAACAGCGGATTCAAGCTCCTTACACCAGAATTTAAGGGCAGAGATTCACTCATAGAACCCCAGGCATCGAATGCTCACGTCCAAGGCCTTCCTTTGTATGAATGAGGAAGCCAGGGCCCAGACCAGGGCTGAAGTTGCCCCAGGACACACCCCTCTTAAGTCCTGGGTCGGGGTCTTCACTGCCCCCACTCTGTCACCTGCACTTCCCACTCAGCTCCTACCGGTGACCATGGGACCTATCTATCTGTCCATCTCTCACCTTGTCTGTCTTTCCATAATCACAAGTAAGATCATCAGACTGGGCGTTTCTCTAGGCCAGAGAGTCCAAAGATGGGTAACTCACTTTCCTGAAGTGGTAAGTGGGCACGAGAAGACAAGACTGATCCCACTCCTTGAGAATCAGACTTTATTACGCTGAGTCCACTGAGTGGCCTCCATTACTGGCTCTCCTGTCTAGTAATGGTCAGAAAGAAGGCTCGGGGCGACCGTCTCTAAAATGACACTGTGGAGGGAATGCTTCCCTGAAGCTCAGGAGTACATTTCCTCTCATTAGCCGATGGATGAGGAGGCGCATGACGGCACCTGCACCAATTCACAAACGAAACAACAGTGAGGCCCTGGGGCTCGACACCAGGGAGTACAGTCACGGTGGCATTCACCAGAAAGCCATCGAAATGGCCGGTACTCGGAGGCTCTCTGTGCCTCATAGACCAATGTTGGTGTGCTCATTGATTGACTGATTCCATAACATGGCATCTTTTTATTGCTCCTCCCTCGTAGCAAAATCAAGCAGGTATGATTCCTGAGGGGTCAGGATGAATGGGTGGGTGTTGGTATATTGGCAGCAAAAAAATACCTATGGCTGGAGGTTTATGGATTTCAAGGACAAATTTAAAATTATGTTCAGGAAAGAGTATCAAGTGTCAAAGTCAGAGAATTCTTCCAAATAGACCATCAAGAGGATTTGAGAGTCTGAGAGCTGGAGACGACGGAGAGAATGTTTTAGATGAATATCGAAGGCAATGCCTGCTGCCATTTGCTAATGAGAGATGGACTTCCACGTTAACCAGGGGTGTGGGTCCCAGGCGTCACCAGGCTGAGGGCGTGGGGAGGAAACAGCTTCCTGTAAACCTGATAGGATCGATTCAGCGCTAACCGCGTCTGCAGAGCAACAGGCTCCCACAGAAATGCAGTGTGAGCCACATGCATAGACTCCAATTTCCCAGCAGCCACGTTTTAAAAAGCACAAATAAATAAATAAAAGCAGCAAATCATCCCATACCTCAAGTAGCATTTATGAAATTACAAGTGTATAATTGTTACATTACTTTCTGTCATACATCCAGATACCCGGCCCCATTACAAGGGGACAATGGGCACCATCTGCTGTAAACACTGGGAGCGGCTGCCTCCAGCCCGCCCGCGCCCGGCGCTGCCCTGCCACGGAGGAGAGTTCGAGTGACAAAGATGAATCAGGTGCAGATTTTTGTTAGATGATGGACAATCACAGAACCAGACCATGTGAGGACCATGTGGGAGAGGGGAGGGAGAGGGAGGGAGCGGAGGGAGAGCAGAGGGGAGAGAAGATTGAGGCTGGAGAGAAGGAAGCACAGAGAAAAGCGGAGTGCCTTCTGGTTCCAGCTTCCCAAACCACTTTCAGTTTCACGTCCAGCCCACAGCGTGCAGCTCGGTGCCCCGCCTCTGGACGTCTGCGTTTCCTCCACATGCTTACAGTCTGCCCGTCTTTCCTTAATCTGGTTGGAGTGGGTTTTGTTTTCTTGTAATCAGCATTTTCTCTTGGTGAGGACACAGTCATTAACATGTTAGGGAGAACAGCTTCGCCCGCTGGGGTGTCATCAGAGGCAAAGATGGAGCATGTTGGCCCGTGGCAGTCGGGGCGAGTCTCAGGGAAGGGATGGAAGCTAAAAGCATTTGACTTACAATCTTACTGAGGTATTTATTTGCCCAAACAAAACAGGATCGCATAAGCTATTCTTCAAACAAAAATACTTCAGAGAAAAAGTCCAATAAGTGATACACTCTCCCAGATTCTGCTGCCATTGTCCACCTCCACTGTAACTCTTTTTTTAAAACATATTTTTATTGATTTCAGAGAGGAAGGGAGAGAGAGAAGCATCAATGATAAGAATCATTGACCCCGGGTCCGGGCGAGGCCGCGGGCCCCTGGAGCCGGGTGAGCCCTGGGCCCCGGGTCCGGGCGAGGCCGCGGGCCCCTGGAGCCGGGTGAGCCCTGGGCCCCGGGTCCGGGCGAGGCCGCGGGCCCCTGGAGCCGGGTGAGCCCTGGGCCCCGGGTCCGGGCGAGGCCGCGGGCCCCTGGAGCCGGGTGAGCCCTGGGCCCCGGGACCGGGCGAGGCCGCGGGCCCCTGGGTCCGGGCGAGGCCATGCGCCCCTGGGTCCGGGTGAGGCTAAATCCTGGGTCTGGGCGAGACCGTGCGCCCCTGGGTCCGGGTGAGGCTGAATCCTGGGTCCGGGCGAGGCCGTGCGCCCCTGGAGCCGGGTGAGCCCTGGGCCTCGGGTCCGGGCGAGGCCGCGCGCCCCTGGAGCCGGGTGAGCCTTGGGCCCCGGGTCCGGGCGAGGCCGCGGGCCCCTGGAGCCGGGTGAGCCCTGGGCCCCGGGTCCGGGCGAGGCCGCGGGCCCCTGGAGCCGGGTGAGCCCTGGGCCCCGGGTCCGGGCGAGGCCGCGGGCCCCTGGAGCCGGGTGAGCCCTGGGCCCCGGGTCCGGGCGAGGCCGCGGGCCCCTGGAGCCGGGTGAGCCCTGGGCCCCGGGTCCGGGCGAGGCCGCGGGCCCCTGGAGCCGGGTGAGCCCTGGGCCCCGGGTCCGGGCGAGGCCGCGGGCCCCTGGAGCCGGGTGAGCCCTGGGCCCCGGGTCCGGGCGAGGCCGCGGGCCCCTGGAGCCGGGTGAGCCCTGGGCCCCGGGTCCGGGCGAGGCCGCGGGCCCCTGGAGCCGGGTGAGCCCTGGGCCCCGGGTCCGGGCGAGGCCGCGGGCCCCTGGAGCCGGGTGAGCCCTCGGCCCCGGGTCCGGGCGAGGCCGCGGGCCCCTGGAGCCGGGTGAGCCCTGGGCCCCGGGTCCGGGCGAGGCCGCGGGCCCCTGGAGCCGGGTGAGCCCTGGGCCCCGGGTCCGGGCGAGGACGCGGGCCCCTGGAGCCGGGTGAGCCCTGGGCCCCGGGTCCGGGCGAGGCCGCGGGCCCCTGGATCCGGGTGAGCCCTGGGCCCCGGGACCGGGCGAGGCCGCGGGCCCCTGGATCCGGGTGAGCCTGGCCCCGGGTCCAGGTGAGGCCGTGGGCCCCTGGATCCGGGTGAAGCAGTGCCCCTGGGTCCAGCCGAGACCAAACCAGAGGGAGTCGGACCTGCATTACCACCATTTGTCCACCATCCAGAGCTGAGGGGTCAGTGCCGACATGTACTCATAGGGAACCGGTGGACATTGATATTGGGTCTCAAAAGAACTGTTGGTCCAGAAAGAAACTCACTACAGACTGATTCATTTGCCTGTCAGCATAACTATTATTGCTCGTCGCACATTCAATTCTTATAAGTATATCTATAGTGACACATGATTTCGCTCATCTAGGGGAAATGATGAACAACATAGACTGATGAACAAGAACAGAACCAGAAACAAGGAGGCATCGATCGGACTATCGGGCCTCAGAGGGAGGATAGGGGAGGGTGGGGGGAGGGGGGAGAGATCAACCAAAGGTCTTGTGTGCATGCATATGAGCCTAACCAATGCTTAAGTTCAACAGAGGGTTGGGGCATCCAAGGGGAGGGGTGTGGGATGGGAATGGGGGGATGAGGACAAATATGTGACACCTTAATCAATAAAGAAATTAAAAAAAAAAAAATAAATAAAAAATAAAAAAAAAATAAAAAAATAAAAAAAAAAAAAAAAAAAGAATCATTGATCGGCTGCCTCCTGCACACCCCCCACTGGAGATAGAGCCCACAGCCTGGGACCCTTTAGTCCAAGCGTGTCAATCTCAAAGGCTAACATGGGCCAAATAAACAAGGTGTAAGTGTATGTGGCCGCAAAAAAACAAAAGCTTCCACTTTCATAGAAACGTAGGCTTATTTCGATAGAGACATGCTGAACACAAAGGGCTGAAATAAATGAGTAATTGTTAACATAAAATAATAGAGCATTTTATTAAAAATTAATATTTTTTCTTGAACATTAACTTACCAGACACTGACTAACTGCACAAATGAATAAGCATAACGCAAATAAACCTATTTTTGTTGTTCTCCAAAAGCGAAATATTTCCTGTTGCGCACACCAAACAAGTCAGTCCAAGACTAATGACATGGCCATTGGCTGCTAAAATATTCACCACTAGTGTTAGTGGAGAGAAATGGTGCACCTGTGCGTAAGGCGCGTAAGGGAAGTGAATGGAACACGATTATAATAATCAGACGTTAGCGAACGTTGTAGTTCGTTATTAGTAACTAGAGGCCTGCTGGCCCTGGCAGCCCCGGCTTCGGCCGGAAGGTCGTCCGGAAGATCGTTCGGCTGTCTGGTCTAATTAGCATATTACACTTTTATTATTATAGATTACGTATAACAGAATATCGTAAAAATTAAGTTATGAACTTTTTATTAAAATGTTTCTTACATACCGTTATATTGACCGGGCCGCAAAAATATTCACTGTGGGCCGCATGTGGCCCGCGAGCCGTGAATTTGACGTGCTTGCTTTAGTCCCCAGGCTGATGCTCGACCCACTGAGCCAAACCAGCTAGAGCTCCACCGTCACTCTTGCCTGTGATGTTCTCCTCGTAACTCCTCGGAGCCCTGAGGGCAAGAGAAGGTGTCCCTTCCCCTGCAGGTGCGGGGGGCGCTGTCCCACGGCCCTTCTTACGGCAGGAAGTTCCTGTAGGTCCACAACACCTTACCCACCACACTATGTGATAAAAAACGGGCTTGTTGTGTTTAAAATGGGTTTGCACAAGTTTTTGGAAACCCATGCACCTGTCCATAGGGTATTGAAGAGGGAAGAGTCGGGGCCGCTTCAAGAGGGGATATTAAGAAAAGGATAAAATTAGTTTAATGATATATTTGATTGAACTCAGCATACAGGGTGTTCCAAAAAATGTATCCACACTTGAACAGCTGAGAGCTCGGTGAGATGACGTGTATCTTAGTAAACAGCCCTTATTGTCAGTTACAGCACGTGCACACGTCCTGGGAACAGCCTGTATCAGTGCTCTAGGTCTGCCATCACAAAGTACCACAACTCAGGGGCTTAAAGGACAGAAACGTGTTGTTTCACCGTCTCGGAGGCCAGACCTCAGACCAAAGCCTCCACTCACTTCTCCCAGGTCCCTCCCTGCAGACCAGCTTGGTCACTGCCCACAGGGGGCAGGGCAGTCAGAAGGGCCTCCGGGCGGAGGTTCTGAGAAGAACCCTTCAGCCTCGGGGCAGCTTTGGTGGCACCTGGGTCCCTTGGCTTGTCGCAAAGTAACCTCAGGCTCTGCCTCCATCTCCGCCTCACGTGGCCTCCCTACGTGTCTATGTGTCCGACACTCTTTTTACAGGGAGACCAGTTATTAGATTTAAGGGCCACCCTAAGTCCAGAATGATTTTATCTTGAGGTCCTTAGCTAATTACACCTGCAAAGGCCCTATTCCAAATAAGGTCACATTCTCGGGTTCAGAGTAGATTCTAATCTTATGACACTATGAAGCCACTGCCACGTGTTGGGAGTACAATCCTCTCACTTTTGCTCTTAGTATGGAAGTACTCCTGTTCTGCCAGATGTTGGGAGCCATTTAATGCCAGTGGTCTTGATCCAACATCTGCAAGGGGGGTTCAGAAATCTGGAGAAGGGGCTGTGCGTAAATTAATAAAGAGTCCAGAGATGAAACCTAATTTTGAAAGGCATTTGGGGGGGGGGGGGGGCGGGCAGAGGAGCCTGGCTAAAGAAACCAAGTTCTCCTTGTCTCAGGACCCCCTGCTTTTTATTAACACAATTTGTCCTAAGGCAAGGTGGAGACATACACTTCAAAGGGTAGGGTTTCTACAGAAGCATTGTCGGATTGGGGAATTGCCTTCAGCTGTTCAGGTGTTTGGCCAGGAGGAGGCAATAATGTGTAGATTAAGAAGCCCTGAGCTGTCTGGCAGCAAACAATCAATCTATGTATCCTTTTCAGGTTTGGGGGAAATGCCTTCAGCCATCTCCAACAGGCAATAATATATGTGACTCAGCCCTTGTTGAGTCCCCAAGTTCCATCAACCTTTCGATGAAACTCTTGCAATTATGACATGCTGGAACTGGCTTCCGGCACAGTTAAAGAGAGGAGGGTGCTTAAATATCGCAAGCTGGCGTAAGTTAGCCCGCAGGTTACCGCCAGAAGGGTGAGGGGCTTGTCTCTCAGAACTCCACCTATGAATACCCTCATGGACGCTACATATTTGCCATCTGTCCTGGTCTCCTTTTCTTACTGATTTCTGAGAAAACATGATAGAGAATATAACTGATTTCCCTTGTTCAAATATTGCAAATGTTTTTGTTGTTCTGTTTTTGCCATTTAACCCTACATATGGGGATTTTGAGCAGCTGAATGTTTTCATTAAAAAAACACGTGACTTTCCAGGCTGGTGTTGCTCAGTGGTTGAACCAGGAGGTTACAGTTCCATTCTCTGTCAGGGGGCATGCCCAGATTGGGGACCCCACCACCAGTGTGGGGCCTGCAGGAGGCAGCTGGTCAATGATTCTCTCTCATCATTGATGTTTCTTTTTCTTTTTCTTTTTTTAAATCTTTACTAGTATTGTTGAAAGTATTACATAGGTCCTCCTTTTCCCCCATTACCCTCTTCCAGCCGCTCCCATCCCCCCACCAGGCCCTCACCACCCCCTTGTCTGTGTCCACGGGGTATGCATATATGCATACAAATTCATTGGTTGATCTCTTCCCACCCACCCTCCCCTGCCTTCCCTCTGAGGTTCAAGTCTGTTCATGCTTCTATATGTCTCTGGGTCTATTTTTGATCACCAGTTTATTTGGTTCATTAGATTCCACATATGAGTGAGATCATGTGATACTTATCTTTCTCTGACTGGCTTATCTTTCTCAGTATAATACTCTCCAGGTCCCTCCATGCTGTTGCAAATGGTAAGAGTGCTTTCTTTTGTATTGCCCCATAGTATTCCATTGTGTAAATGTACCACAGCTTTTTTATCCACTCATCTGCTGATGGGCACTTAGGCTATTTCCAAGACTTAACTATTGTAAATTGCACTGCTATGAACATAGGGGTGCATATAATCATTGATGTTTCTCTCTCTCTCTCTGTCTCTCTCTCTCTCTCTCTCTCTCTCTCCCTCCCTCCCTTCCTGTCTCTAAAAATCATTAAAAACAAACAAACATGTGACTTTGTCATACAAAGAAATAATCTACCCACACCAATATTATAATTGCTCTGGCACCATGGTTTGAATTATGTAAGTTTGAATATTTGACCCATCACAACTGTATGGAGGTGTACAGAGGCAGTAAAGAAACAATGAGCCTAACACTCCCATAAGCCCCATCCCGGGGACCCAAACCATTTTCCCACAATGTGTCAGAAAGAAGCTTACCAGCAACAACCTAAAGAACCGTACATATCTAACAGGACACCAGCTGCTCCAAAGGACAGATCTATGAAACCAGGAAGTAGACTGTAACTATGATTATTTTGATACCAGAGGCCCATTACATGAAATTTGCACCCTCTCACAGTCCTGGACCCCTTGGGGGATGTCTGGGACCCCTCGCTCCTTACCGCCTGCTCGCTGCTCCTCACAGCTAGGCTCACTACTCTCTAGCCGAGGTGGGAGAGGCTCCTGCCACCACCACTGCACTCGCCAGCCGTGAGCCCGGCTTCTGGCTGAGCAGCGCTCCCCGTGGGAGCACACTGACCACCAGGGGCAGCTCCTGTGTTGAGTGTCGGCCCCCTGGAGGTCAGTACGCATCATAGTGACCGGTCCTTCTGGTTGTTCCACCTTTAGGGTAGCTTAGGCTTTTATTGTATAGACTAGAGGCCCAGTGCACAAAATTTGTGCACGGGGGGAGGGGGTTCCCCTCAGCCCAACCTGCATCCTCTCCAATCCAGGACCCCTCGGGGGGTGTCTGACATCCCTCTCACAATCCTGGACCGCTGTCTCCTAATCACTCACCTGCCTGCCTGCCTGGTTGCCCCAGCTGCCCCCCCTGCTGCCCTGGTCACCCCTAACTGCCCCCCCCCCCCGCCCTGCCAGCCTGGACGCCCCTAACTGCTCCCCACCGCCGGCCTGGTCACCCCATGCAACCTGCTTGTTCAGTCATTTGGTCGGCCCTCACTAATCCCCTGCCAGCCTAGTCGTCCCATGCAGCCTGCTTGTTCAGTCGTTTGGTCCTCACTAACCCCCCTGCAGGCCTGGTTGTAGGCAGCCATCTTGTGAGGGCGTGACGATCACTTTGTATATTACCTCTTTATTATATAGGATTATATAGATATAGATATAGATGAGATAGAGATATACCAGATGATAGATATAGATATAGATATGGATATAGATATAGATATAGATATATGGATATAGATATATAGATATAGATATAGATATAGATATAGATATAGATATAGATTAGATATAGATATAGATATATAGATATAGATATAGATATAGATTAGATATAGATATAGATTAGATATAGATATAGATAGTGAAATATTTGGAAAGGTTAGCATTCACACAACACACTGGAAGTCAGGGTGGTCCACAGCACAGGGAACAGGATACCCGCACAGGTGAAGATGCCAAAACTACACCTGTATGCTGGGCCACAGCCAGGGCGGGAACCTGCCACCAAGGAATGAAGACAGCAAAGGACCGCTTTGCTGAAATGAACTCTCACGCTTGGAACCTAAACTCAGCCCCATGGATTAGCCATCCAGGCCCCCGGACCGACCGGCCTGGCGGGTGACAGGCCGGGGGGCAGGGCGAGGTCAGCAGCGGGTGGAGCGGGCCCCAGGGGGCGCTGCCAGTTCTGTTCAAATCAATGGTCCTGCGAAGAGAAGCCGTGAGGGGCAAGAACTCCAGGTCCCGAGACCAGAGGCCCAACGAGAGGATTTGTCAAAACGCGGGGACACGAACGGACGGGTTTCGGAGGTTGTAACCGAGCGTTCGTTCCACCGCGTCCTTCCGACCCCCGCGGCGGAGGAGACCCCCGCGACCGCCGGCCCGCGAGCCGGGGCGCTCCAGCTGTGGGCCGGGACGGGTGCGCTGCTCACAGCCCTCCCTCCGGAAGGAATGCGGAGAGCCCGGCAGAGCCCCGGGTGGCCACGGGAAGGTAAATGCCGTTTCCATCGGGAACCCCTCTCCGGGCCCCTCTGGGGAGGCGGGGACGGAGGCGTCCCCTGGCAGGTGGGCCCGGGCGGGCAGGGGGCCAGGAAAAGGAGGGCGGCTGGCCTCGGCTAAAGGTGAGTGGGCTGCGGGCTCGCTGAGGACCAAAAGAAAGCTTCCCTGACCGGGAATCGAACCCGGGCCGCGGCGGTGAGAGCGCCGAATCCTAACCACTAGACCACCAGGGAGCGGCAGGCTGGGCTCCTGGCCGGCGCCTCCTGCTCACCGCCAGCGCCCCTGCCTTTCCCAGCGCAGCGGCCGTCGCCCGCCCGCCGCGCCCGCCCCGCTCCCGCCCGCCGCACCCTCAGCCCCTGCCAGCCGCCTGCTCCCACGCTCGCCCGCCGCCGCGCGCCCTGCAGGAGGCCCACGACCCAGGTGCGGCCCCGGGTCCCGCACTCAGCTGCGGCCGGGAATGGAGCCGGGTCAGTACCGCAGCTGTGCTCCCCCTGCGCCACCGACTTCCCTGTGGGTAAGGGCTCACGCCTGCCCTGCCCTCGACGCCCTTCCTCCCGCAGGCGCTCCGCGGCCGAATCCCAGCCTTTCGGAGAGCAGGGCCCGAGGCTCAGCGCACGGAGTCGCCCCGCCGCCTACCGCGCCGGCCCGCACAGCGCTCTCCTCCGCAGGCCGGGCCGCCTCCGGGGCCTCTCGCTGCCCGGCTGCTCCTGGTCCCTGGGTTCCTCGCCGCAGCATCTCCAGCGCCCTGGTTCACAAAGCCCTTCTCCACCGGGTGACACTGCCCGCACCGACGGGGCTCCCCGCCGACCACCAGCGGCACAGCTGTGCTCACGTCGCCAGTCCTTTCCCGCCGCACTTACGGGGGCCGGTCTGCAGGAGCTGCGGCGGCGGGAGGCCTGGCTGTGAGTGGGCGGTGAACCGAGGGTGTAAGGTGGAGGCCGCGTTTGCAGGGGCCCCAAGGGTGCCAGTCAGGAACCGGCTGTCAGGCGGGAAAAAGGATGCGGTGGATGGGGGTGCTGGGGCCCAACAGGAAACAGTTGGGGGTCTGGCCCCCAAGCAGGGCAGAGGGCCGAGAAGGGTCCACGTCTTCCACCTGCGCCAGGGACCACAAAAAAGCTGCATGGCCTCCCCGTCGGGGAATCGAACCCCGGTCTCCCGCGTGACAGGCGGGGATACTCACCACTATACTAACGAGGACGGTGCAAGGAATGGCTTCATAGACTACCTTGTGCGAAAGGCTCACCCTACCCGTGCCCTCGACGCCCTGCCGGATGCGGAAGCTCCACCTGAATCCCTGCGGCTCCCAAAGAAGCAGCCGGTGAGCGCGAGCCTGAGCCCGACCCCACCCGACACGGTGGCACTGGACCCTCCGAGTGCGCCCGGCCCGTGGCCTCCAACGCGGGGTGCGCCGGGAGGAGGCCCAAGAGGGCGAATGAGGCCCTGAAGCAGAGCCGGTTGGCGCGCGTCGTGCCCGGGCCCAGGAAGGGCGAGAGGCCGCGGGCGGCCGAGCCAGGCCAGTCGGCTGTCCTTGCTCCCCGTCGGCCCGCTGACGGCCGTCCATTGGGCACCCGACAGCCGCCTGCCCGGAGAGACTGGAGCGGAGGCCACAGGGGCTCACAGTTGGGTGTCAGCTATGTGAGCGCCCATGAGGTCAAACCTGTCGTCAGGATGGCCGAGCGGTCTAAGGCGCTGCGTTCAGGTCGCAGTCTCCCCTGGAGGCGTGGGTTCGAATCCCACTCCTGACAGCTGTCTAAACTTTTGCACGAGCTTCCCCTGGCCGCATTACATCCATCGCAGCCTTTTCCCGCCTTACAGCCGGTTCCTGACTGGCACCCTTGGGGCCCCTGCACACTCTGGCCTCCACCTTACACCCTCGGTTCATCGCCCACTCCCAACCCGCACCACAAATAGGCAGAAAACCCAGACGCCGAAGGGACCGTGGGCGCTCAGCTATTCCCTCCACACGTCACCTGCCGGGGTTGGGATCCGAGCGCGGGCCAGGCTTGGTCCCGCTCCTGGCCTCCTCTGGTGACACTGAACTCTCGCGGCGGCCCTGGACCGCTGAGAACACACAGCATTGGCCGCAGAGTCTGCCTTGGTCTCTTGGTCCTTGGTTGGCTCTGAGCCGCGCAAGGGTCATAGACGTGTCTGCAGCCTGGGTTTTAGGTCCGGGGCTGCCGCCTGCTCAAAAGAAACAGGTCTTGGTGTGGGGGCCTGATACTGCCCTTGCTGGGGCATGGGTGGTTCAGTGGTAGAATTCTCGCCTGCCACGCGGGAGACCCGGGTTCGATTCCCGGCCCATGCAGTTAGTTTCACTTTTGGTCCCACCGCTCTGTTCCCGCGCACCTGCGGACTCCTTCCGCCATACCTCTTGCAACACGACTACAGAGCCAGGCCTCCACGCCCGACACCTCTCTGGTCTCTTCATCAACCAGATACCGTTTGAGTCACGCCATTCACTACAAAGGAACACAAGTGGCGCCGCACAGAGCTGGCACCT
This sequence comes from Cnephaeus nilssonii, assembly GCF_951640355.1. Lineage (NCBI taxonomy): Eukaryota > Metazoa > Chordata > Mammalia > Chiroptera > Vespertilionidae > Cnephaeus > Cnephaeus nilssonii. The sequence continues at coordinate 43,673,620 of NC_137092.1, forward strand.
GCGCCCTCCCCTTCACTACCTTTCATCGCTCTCTAGCTCTCTCCCACCCTACGCTCTCAAAATTACACCGAGCCGGCACAACAACCAAGAGGTGGGATGTAGCCACTCTTAGGAGATGGAGACATCGTGTCCTCCTGTAAGATCACAAGTCAATCAACATGGCGCACAAGTAGGTGGAAAACAATTCCCGTCTCATTTCACAGCATTCCCCACGTTCCCTTTTCAAACACTGGGCGCTGCTCCACCATTAACACCAAACGTGCAGGAAGCCAGGTTGCATCAACTGGGCCGCGCGTGGGGGGAGGGGGCAGAGCGCTTTGCCTAAAATGAGTGGGGCCGTGCTATAGAAGCAGAGGAAAACGTTCCCTGACCGGGAATCGAACCCGGGCCGCGGCGGTGAGAGCGCCGAATCCTAACCACTAGACCACCAGGGATCAGTTCGCTAGGGCTGTGAGCAAGTGTCTCATGTATTACAGCACTTCGGGGCCACCTACGTGGAGCTTGCACAGTTCCGGTTTTCCTTGCTTTTCAAAGTATAGCTGCCCTCTCTGCCCTACCCACACGTGCCCTGGCCCACTTCCTGCCTGCGCACCTTCAAAACACTACACGCCTCCTCCTGGCGCTAACACGGCCCAGGTCGCAGGTGCAAAAGTACTTTATCACTGCGTTGGCCGGGAATCGAACCCGGGTCAACTGCTTGGAAGGCAGCTATGCTCACCACTATACCACCAACGCTGCGGGGAAATGGTGCTTCAGAAACTCTAGTCCTAACTGGCACCAGCGCAGGGACTTGCCGCCGCCAACTGAGCCAGCCCCAAGCAGCCGCTCTAGTTGGTCGATCCAACTGCCTCTCCGCTCCGGGACGCTCTCGCTGGCCAACTGCTCCTGGTCCCTCCGATTCCACCCGCTGCCCCCGGGTCGTGTCTCCAGCCCCGGGGTCGCCAAACCCACCTCCACTGGGCGACACCGCCCGCACAGAGGGGCGCGCATCCTCCGCCCACCAGCTGCGCTTCCCCTCCACCAGCCGCCTTGGGAGGGCCGCTCACAGACGCTGCGGTGGCGGGAGGATGCCCCTGCGTGCCTGCGGGAGGAAAAGTGGGGAGAGGGGTTGTTGGGGAACACCCGGCACCACCAGCTGAGGCCCTGGGCCTCGACGCAGGGCGAAGGAGCGAAAAGAGGGACTCTTGTCGGCCAGCTACAGGACAGAAAGAAGGCGGTACCAACGGCCAAAAAGGACACGCCTCCCGGTCGGGATTCCCCCGTCTCCCGCGGGACAGGCGGGACACTCACCACCACACTAACCGGCAGGCACAGCCGTTCCACCCCCTGCCCTCGCCCCCTTTGCCTTGTCCAGTGCAGCCCTGTGGTCCCCGACCCGACTTCAAACCAACAGCGCCCTCCCTCAGAGCAGGACTGATCAGAGCCTGAGCCCGCCCCCACCCGACACGGCGGCACTGGACCCTCCGAGTGCGCGCGGCCCGTGGCCTCCAACGCGGGGTGCGCCGGGAGGAGGCCCAAGAGGGCGAATGAGGCCCCGAAGCAGAGCCGGTTGGCGCGCGTCGTGCCCGGGCCCAGGAAGGGCGAGAGGCCGCGGGCGGCCGAGCCAGGCCAGTCGGCTGTCCTTGCTCCCCGTCGGCCCGCTGACGGCCGTCCATTGGGCACCCGACAGCCGCCTGACCGGAGAGACTGGGGTGGAGGCCACAGGGGCTCACAGTTGGGTGTCAGCTATGTGAGCGCCCATGAGGTCAAACCTGTCGTCAGGATGGCCGAGCGGTCTAAGGCGCTGCGTTCAGGTCGCAGTCTCCCCTGGAGGCGTGGGTTCGAATCCCACTCCTGACAGCTGTCTAAACTTTTGCACGAGCTTCCCCTGGCCGCATTACATCCATCGCAGCCTTTTCCCGCCTTACAGCCGGTTCCTGACTGGCACCCTTGGGGCCCCTGCACACTCTCGCCTCCACCTTACACCCTCGGTTCACCGCCCACTCCCAACCCGCACCACAGCGCCAGAGGGACTTGGGGTCGCGCCTGGGGGGCGCTAAAGGGACTGTGGGCACTTAGCCGCTCCTACCAGATGTGGCCTGCCGGGCCTTTGATCCGGGAGCCAGCTAAGCTTGGTCCCGCTCCTGGCCTCCTCTGGAGACAGTTTATTATTTATTTGTTTGTTTGTTTGTTTGTTTGTTTTAATGCTTCACGAATTTGCATGTCATACTTGTCGCAGGGACCATGCTAATCTTCTCTGTATCTTTCCAATTTTATTTTTTATTTTTTGTTTGTTTTTGTTTTTGTTTTAAATTTAATAAATCTTTATTGTTCAGATTATTACAATTGTTTCTCCTTTTTCCCCCCATAGCTCCGCTCCACCCGGTTCCCACCCCACCCTCTGCCCTTACCTCCCCCCCATTGTCCTCATCCATAGGTGTACGATTTTAGTCCAGTCTCTTCCTGCACCCCCAACACCCCTTCACCCTGATAATTATCAATCCACTCCCTTTCTTTGCCCCTGATTCTATTATATTCACCAGTTTATTCTGTTCCTCAGATTTTTAATTCACTTGATTTTTAGAATCACTTGTTGATAGATATGTATTTGTTGTTCATAATTTTTATCTTTACTTTTTTCTCTTCCTCTTCTTAAAGAATACCTTTCAGCATTTCATATAATACTGGTTTGGTGTTGATGAACTCCTTTAGCTTTTTCTTGTCTTTGAAGCTCTTTATCTGACCTTCCATTCTGAATGATAGCTTTGCTGGGTAGAGTAATCTTGATTGTAGGTTCTTGCTATTCATCACTTTGAATATTTCTTGCCACTCTCCTCTCGCCTGCATAGTTTCTGTTGAGAAATCAGCTGACAATCGTATGGGTGATCCCTTGTAGGTAATTAACTGTTTTTCTCTTGCTCTTTTTAATATTCTCTCTTTGTCTTTTGCCCTTTGCATTTTATTTTTTTTATTTCTTTATTGATTAAGGTGTCACGTATTTGTCCTCATCCCTTCATTCCCATCCCACACCCCTCCCCATGGATGCCCCACCCCCCTGTTGTCCTTAACCATTGGTTAGGCTCGTATGCATGCACACAAGTCCTTTGGTTGATCTCTCCCCCCTCCCCCACCCTCCCCTACCCTTCCTCTGAGGCCCGACAGTCTGATCGATGCCTCCTTGTTTCTGGTTCTGTTCTTGTTCATCAGTCTATGTTGTTCATCATTTCCCCTAGATGAGTGAGATCATGTGTTACTAGAAATATACTTATAAGAACCGAATGTGAGACGAGCAATAATAGTTATGCTGACAGGCAAATGAATCAGTCTGTAGTGAGTTTCTTTCTGGACCAACAGTTCTTTTGAGACCCAATTTCAATGTCCACCAGTTCCTTATGTGTACATGTCGGAACTGACTTTTCAGCTCTGGATGGTGGACAAATGGTGGTAATGCAGGTCCGACTCCCTCTGGTTTGGTCTCGCCCAGACCCAGGGGCACGGCTTCACCCGGACTCAGGGGCGCATGGCCTCACCCGGACCCAGGGGCGCATGGCCTCACCCGGACCCAGGGGCGCGTGGCCTCACCCGGACCCGGGACCCAGCCTCATCCCGACCCAGGGGCGCGTGGCCTCTCCCTGACCCAGGACCCAGCCTCACCCGGATCCAGGGGCACACAGCCTCACCTGGACCCGGGATCCAGCTTCACCCGGACCCAGGGGCACGTGGCCTCACCCGGACCCAGGGGCGCGTGGCCTCTCCCGGACCCAGGGGCGCAGCCTCACCCGGACCCGGGACCCAGCCTCACCCGGATCCAGGGGCGCACGGCCTCACCCAGACCCAGGATCTAGCTTCACCCGGACCCAGGGGCGCGCGGCCTCGCCCAGACCCGGGGGCGCGCAGCCTCACCCAGACCCGGGACCCAGCCTCACCCGGATCCAGGGGCACACGGCCTCACCCGGACCCGGGATCCAGCTACACCTGGACCCAGGGGCGCGTGGCCTCACCCGGACCCAGGGGCGCGTGGCCTCTCCCGGACCCAGGGGCGCAGCCTCACCCGGACCCGGGACCCAGCCTCACCCGGATCCAGGGGCACACGGCCTCACCCAGACCCGGGATCCGCCCTTTGCATTTTAATTATGATGTGTCTTGGTGTGGTCCTCTTTGGATTCCTCTTGTTTGGGGTTCTGTGCGCTTCCTGGACTTGTAAGTCTATTTCTTTCACCAGGTGGGGGAAGTTTTCTGTCACTATTTCTTCAAATAGGTTTTCAGTATCTTGCTCTCTCTTCTTCTGGCACCCCCATAATTCTGATGTTGGTACGCTTGAAGTTGTCCCAGAGGCTTCTTACACTATCTTCAACTTTTTGGATTCTTTTTTCTTTTTTGCTTTTCCAGCTGAGTGTCCTTTGCTTCTTTGTATTTCAAGTCTTTGACTTGATTCTTGCATTCCTCTAGTCTGCTGTTGGGACTCTGTATAATATTTTTTATTTCAGTCAGTGTATGTTTAATTTCTAGTTGATCCTTTTTCATATCCTCAAGGGTCTCGTTAAATTTATCAGCCTTTTCTAGGAAATTCTTGAAAAACCTTATAACCATGGTTTTGAAGTCTATATCCAGTCGTCGTCTGTTCTCCTCCATTTCTTTCATTTGTGACCTGTTTCTTTGACTCCGCATTTTCGCTGCTTCCCTGAGTTGGTAGGGTAGCTTCATGTGCTAGGTGTCCTATATGGTTCAATGGGTCAGCCTCCCAGTTACCTGAGGTGGACACTCTTGGTGCACCCCTTTTTGGACTGCGTGTACAGCCTTGTTGTAGTTAAGTCTTCATTGTTGTTGGTATCACTGGGAGGAATTGACCTCCAGGCCAATTGGCTGTGAGTATCAACTGTGTCTATGCCGGGAGAACTTCTGTGCTGGAGACAGCCTTATAGGACCAGACTTGCAAAATTGCAAAAGCCTCTGCGCTCAGCTTGGATGGGGCGGAGTCTGAGGGCTGAGCCGACAGTCTTGGCTTCCCGTCAGCCCTGCCCTCGCACATGATCTCTGCCTTCCACGGATCCCCTGAGGTTCCACCTGACAGTCCAGATTCCCCTGAAGAGGACGGGCTGGCACGTTCGCCCGGTCCTCTGTCCCCTGTCTCTGTGCTGTGCCCTCGAACCTCTGACTGCCTGGCCTCCCTGTTTCAGGCCCTGCTTCTGTCTCCTGCACACACGGAACAGGTGCCGCAGCGGGGGAGCAGTGGCCGGCCTATCCACGGTTGCTGTCAGCGCGTGAGTGGCTCAGTGTAGGGCTCTTGCCTGCCACAGGGGAGGCCCGGACTCCATCCCCAGCCCCTGCAATCACCGGTCCATTGGGGTCTGCAAGCAGACATCCAGCGTCCCAGCTGAGGCTTCCCCTTCAGACACCGGTCCTGCACCTGCACCCCCCACACGCCTCTCCTTTTGCTACAACAGGGGACCCACTGGACCTGGGAGCTGAACCCCAAGCCCCAACATCTTGACTGCTCAGCCCCTCCTGCGCCCAACACCTCCCTTGTCCCTTTTCACACGCACGCCGCCCAGTCAGCCTCACTACAGAGAACACCTGCTCCTCACTGACCGCACCGCACCCGCCTCTCCCTCTGTCACCACCTCTCCCAGCGCCTGGCTCCATCCAGCCCGCGCTCCCCCAACCCCATCTTGGCCACTCTTAGGAGATGGAGACACTCCTTCCTGGAGGGTCAGGGGTCAGCACGCGCCGGAGCCCGAGCGGAACAAGCCGCGGTCTCATCCCAACGCACAGCCCACAGCCACGGGCTTCCCGCACCGCCGGCGGCTCCACCCCAAACCCGCTCTCTGGGCCAGCACGACCCCCACCCCCACGGCCCGGGGCCACCCCTCCGCGGCCCCGCCTCCCACCCCACAGCGCACCCTCCCGCTCCCACCCGAGTGCGCAGCCCAGCGCTCAGCGTGTTTAGGGGTCCGCCGGCCCTCCCTTCACCCCTCGTGGAAGGCCGCCCACGGCACCACCTTCATGCTCACCCTCACCCCCCGGGAGGGGAGCGGACCGCCTCGGCGACCGGGCTCTGGGCCTCGGGGTGCGGGCGCGCGGGCCTCGGGAGGAGCAGCGCGTGGACAGGGGGGCTCCGTCGCTGCGGGAGGAGGGGGTGCTGGCGCCAGGGGAGCGCGGGCAGGAAAGACGGGGGTGGCGTACCTGGTGTGGGGCGCGGAGGGGCCGTGGGAGGAGCGGGTGCGGGTGGGGAGGGCGGGAGGTGCTGTCCGGACTTCCCTGCGCGTTAGGGGAGGATGGAGAGCGTCCGGGAAGCGAGTTGAGCGCGATGGCGGCCGGGACGCAGCCGTCACGCCTCTGCCTCCACCTGAGCCGGCCGGTCTCCCCGTCCCCGGACGGTCGGGCAGCGGTGGGCCAGCTCCCCGGACCCGCGCACACCTCCGCCCGCGGGCGCCACCCGGCCCCCAGCGCACACGACGCCCCGGGCCCATGGCCACCCTCGACGGAAACGTCCGAACCCGCTCGCAGCGGGAAGGCCCGGCGGCCGAGCTGGCAGGAGCCTCCGGGGGAGGCGCCCGGGCCCTGGCAGGCGGTCCGACTTGAGGTGCCAGTGGTTCCCCCCGCCCTGCCCTCCCGGGACCCCCTTCCGAAGGGCGGCCGGTCCCTGCGAGGCGGGTCCCCCCGACGCCCGCGCAGCTGTAGAGCGGAGCGGCCCGGCTGTGAGCGCGGTGCCGGGGGGCAGGGGGGAGGCCGGCCCCTCGGGTGCAGGAGAGGGGAGCTCCCAGACGGAGGGGACCGCCGGACTCAGGGCGAGGGGAGCACCGGCTAAAGGTGGGTGCGCGGACGGGAAGAGAGGAAAAGCTCCCCTGACGGAATCGGACCCGCACCGCGGCGAGAGCACCGAATCCCGGGCCCTGGGCCACCGGGGGGCGGGGGGGAACCTCGCCGGCGCTTCCAAGCCCCCCGTCCGCGCCGGCCCTCGTCTCCGAGTTCAGTCTCGGGTGTCCCTCTCCACCGTGCGCCCCGCTCTCTTCCTGCCTCGAAGCCCTCCGAGCCCTCGAGTCCCGCACTCGCCCGGGTCTAGAGCGCGGGATCCCGGGCTGCCCAGCCCTCCGGGATGCCAGCACGCAGCCCCGCCCCGCGCACACCGAGCCCTGGAGCCTCGCAAAAGGTCCCGGCCGCCCCGGACTCGGCGGAGGACCGGGTGGGTGAGCTGTGGGACAGAGGGCGGAGCCAGCGACCAAAACGTGCGCGCTCCCTCCCCGTCGGGGAATCGAACCCCGGTCTCCCGCGTGACAGGCGGGGATACTCACCACTATACTAACGAGGACGGTGCGGGGCCTGCACTGCCCTCCAGCCCTGCCCGGTGCAGGGGTCCGCCGGCGCCCCACCGGACGTCCAGCCAGCGGCGTCCTCCAGTAAAGCAGCCGGCAAACGCGACCTGGAGATGACTCCGCGCTGTCCCCGACCCAACCCGACCCAACCCCGACCCAACCCGACCCAACCCGACACCGTGGCGCTGGGAACAGAGTGCGGGCTGCCGGTGGCCTCCGAGGCGGGGGCTGCGCCGGGAAGAGGCCGGAAAAGGCCAGCGGGACCGCGAGGAGAAGCAAGTGGGCGCGCGCCGAGCCAGGCCAGTCGGCTGTGCTTGCCCCCGTCGCCGCGCGGCCGGTCCCCAGGGCACCCGATCCGCCGGACTCGAGCGGCGCCAGCGGAAGGCCCAGGGGTTCACCGTGGGTCTCAGCCTCCTGAGCCTGGGACGAGCAGGAATACGGTCAGGATGGCCGAGCGGTCTGAGGCCCTGCCTGCAGGTCGCTGTCTCCCTGGAGGGGTGGGTTCAAATCCCACTCCTGACAGCCATCCTGCTTTTTGGCTAAGCTGAGCAGCACGGCCCCTTTGCCCTCCAGTAATGAGCTCCGGGAGGAAGAAGCCCTGTTCCTGCAGGGGATCTGGCCCAAGCGGCTGGCGGTGTTTTGAGAACAGGACAGACAGCCTGCTTAGGAATGGCGTCCACATTGAGGAAGGACCAAGGAAAGCAAGATCATTTAGGGGGCTGTATCAAACCCAGATTCACCTAGGAATGTGAGGTAGTTTCCCCTCATTATTAAAGCCAATTTATGGATTTTCTGTTAGAGCCGCTCAACCTGATAAACTGTGCTATCCACTGAGCGCTCAGTCCACTGGCATTTCTGATGTCTCTCGAGTTCTACACGGGCTCAGCCAGGTCACCTACCATCCTGGGGTTCTCACCTACCCGCCCCCCCCCCCCCAACTCTCTCTCCTTTGCTTATTTAGCCTACACCCACATTCTCCTCCAGGCTCCTGCCAGACCCAGCTCTGGGCACAGCCAGTCAGCAGGTGCCACTGCAGTGCGCTGGGCATTTGCACCAGCCAACAGCGGGTGAGTGGTCACTGCTGTCTTAGTAATTCTCTCATCCTCTTCTTCATGTTCTAATGCCTTTCTCACCTGTTTCATCCCCAAACTGTCTCCCCAGATAATTTCACTGCCTCCCCAGATAATTTCACTCCACACCATTGAGAAGATGAAGTCATTTAACCTCAGCTGTCATTTTCATCAAGGTGTTTGGGATCCTAAACGCCATCCACAGAGGTTTCTTGCACCCCTCCAGGCCCACTCTCTCACTCTGGCCCCGGGCTGGGTACGTCTCCACTCTCCCCGGCTTCCTCGGATGAGAAGGTGCAGTGCCTACAAGACCAGGTATAACCCGATGTTAGTGGGCTGTCAAATTGACTTAGCTCAGTCTCTTTGTCTTTGCACATTTTAAAGCACCTTTAACACTTCATTGCAGTGTTAGAAAACGAACTGTGAAAGTGCAGGTAAGGGAGACCTCTACACGAGCTCTCCATCTGTGCGTTTGCTGTCCCGAGTCCCATTAACACCGTGCACAGCGTGTCACTCCTTCACTAAGTGCGGCTTCCCCACGCCCAGCAATTCTGTGACCTGCTGGGTGTCCTACAGTCAACTGTGGGCGGTGTTTGTGCGTTTATGACGAGACTCCCAGGAAAGAAAGACATAAGAAGGAGCAAACGGAGTTTTTCCTCGACAAGTGTTTCCTGAATTAAGTGCTGGCAAATGTAAGGTGTATTTTTATTTTTTCAAATGTGAGCTGGTGCCCCTGTGTGGGCCAAGTCCCCAGGTCTCCTGCTGCCTGTCGTTGGCACCATTTCCTGGCCGGGGCGCCAGGGAACCACGCTCCCTGCCGGGCTGCTCCGGGGCCCGCTGACCAGCACCGAGGGGCCCGGAGCCCAGTGGGCAGAGCGAGGACTGCAGTTCCAGGGCACCAGGGAGGTGGGTTGCTGGGAGTGGCACCTGGCAGGGACGCGCCCTCGAGGACTGTGAAGGGCTTTTCAAACACACCTACCACTGGCAGTTTCCGTAGTGTAGTGGTTATCACGTTCGCCTCACACGCGAAAGGTCCCCGGTTCGAAACCGGGCGGAAACAGCTAAGGTGCCTTTTGCCACGCCGCCCCTACCTGTCCCCGTGTCCACCTCCTCCCTGAACTGTTCCTTTAAAAGGCAACTGAGGCCTTAACTGGTCAGTGGATAGAGCATTGGCCTGCGGACTGAAGGGTCCCAGGTTCGATTCCAGGCAAGGGCATGTACCTTGGTTGCATGTACATCCCCACCAGTAGGAGTGCAAGAGGCAGCTGATATCGCACCCGCCTTGGCTGGCCTGGCACCAATGGGTGTCATAGTGTAGTCATCAGATGGTTGTTCTGCTGTTTGGCCATTTGGTTGATTTGCATATTACACTTTTATTATTATAGACTAGAGGCCCAGTGCATGAAAATCCCCTGGAGAGTAGGCCTAAGCTGGCAGTCAGACATCCCCCTGGCAGGGCGGAGGACAGGAGGGCAGGGGAGGCTCCTGGCATGGCCGCTGTGCTCGCAGCCATCAGCTGGGCTTGTGGCTGAGCAGAGCTCCCCCTGTGGGAGCACACTAATCACCAGGGGGCAGCTCCTGTGTTGAGCGTCTGCCCCCTGGTGGTCAGTGTGCATCATAGCAACAGGACATTCCCAGTCATTCCTCCCTTAGGGTCAATTTACATATTACCCCTTTATTATATAGGATAGCCAAGACATAGAAACAACCTAAGTGTCCATTGATGGATGAATGGATAACAAAAATGTGCTCGCGCGTGCGCGCGCGCACACACACACACACACACACACACACACACAATGGAATACCATTCAGCCATGATAAAGAATAAAATCTTTCAATTGTGACAGATTGGATGGACCTTGAAGGCATTATGCTTAGTGAAAAAAAGTCAGAGGAAGACAAATACCATATGATCTCACTGTATAAGGAGTTAAATAAAATGAACTTAGGAACCTAGACTTTTTAGTGTTCATTACTTTTGTGTTATTGAAAACTGTAAAGGAGATTAGAGATACATGCTGAGGTGGCAGCCCTCAAACGTTCTCTACAGAAGGCGAGACCACAGTGTGACAGAATGGTCCGTACTTTTCGGGGAGGTTTAGCACTAAGCCCCTCCCTCCCCTCCGGGGAGTTCACTGCTGAGGCCGGATGAGAAGTAGGGTGGCCCCCACACAAGGCCTTTCTCCTCATCCCCCTGGAGGCCATGTTCAGGGTGGGCTAGTCTCTTCCAGGAACTGAAGAGGATGTGCCAGCTCTCCCTCCCCCATGCCACCTGACATCAGTGGTCAGCAAGACCGGGGGTCCTGTGGGAAGGGGACATGCCTCCCCCCCACAACCCCCCCCCCCCATCAGCCTGGCCTGGCTCAGGAGACTCTGCATCACTACCAGGCACTATTTCTCACCAGGGTTTCTCCCAGGCAATGCCTTGTGGGGGATTTTCCTAAGCACACAGAGACATGGCTGTGTATGACCTCTTTCTGGCCAGAGGTCATGGTGATCTTCCACCAAGAAGCAGCTGAAGTTTCTTCCCGATTCTCAGCTGAAAAATGCAAATCTTGGCTCTTAGAGCCTCTCACGCCTCTTCCCCTACTCCCTCTAAAACCGGACTGTTGCTGACTCTGCTATTCCTGGCTCCTCGTCTGCCCCACACCCGGGACTCTAATACCTGAGCAACTGAAGGGTGTGGCCGAAGCAGACAGGGTGGTGCAGGGGGTGGGGCTAGTTCTGAAACCGCTCTCCCATGGGGGAGACTTGGGCTCAGGAGAGAAAATGAGCCCTGCTCAAGTGGCTGAGCAGTAGCCCAGGATCCAGGAGGTCACTGGTTTGGTCCTGAAACTGTTGTAATTTCCTAGGGACAGAAGGGTCTTTGTTCTAATGAGGTGACTCTGGTGGCTCCTGATGGGGCTGGTCACCTGAGAGGCCATGATGAGAAGCCTGGAATTTTCAGTCCCATCACAATCCTCCAGAGAGGAGGGAGGCTGGAAATGGAGTTAGTAATCCATTAGGCCTGTGTGATGAAGGCTCCATAAAAGTCCGGGACCTTCCAGGTGGGTGAGCACATGAGGTGTGGGGAGAGGGAAGCCCGAGCCCTTCCCACAGCCCTTGCCTCAGTCCCCGTCCGCCTGGATGCTCACATGTGCCCTCTATCACATTGTTTTTAAAAATACAGATTTCAGCCCTGACCGGTTTGGCTCAGTGGATAGAGCGTTGGCCTGCGGACTGAAGAGTCCCAGTTTCGATTCTGGTCAAGGGCATGTACCTTGGTTGTGGGCACATCCCCAGTGGGGAGTGTGCAGGAGGCAGCTGATCGATGTTTCTAACTCTCTATCCCTCTCCCTTCCTCTCTGTAAAAAATCAATAAAATATATTTTTTAAAAATACATATTTCAGAGAGGAAGGGAGAGGGAGAAACATCAATGAAAGAGAATCGTTGATCTGCTGCCTCCTGCATGCTCCACACTAGGGATCGAGCCCGCAATCCGGGCACGTTCCCTGACCAGAATCAAACCCAGGACCTGTGAGTCCACAGGTCAATGCTCTATCCACTGAGCCAAACCGGGTAGGGCTATCAGACCCTTTTACAATGAGCTGGTAAACAGTAAGTAGTATTTTTCTAAACCTTGTGAGCTGCCCTAGCAAATGAGCTGGACCTGAGGAGGGTCATGGGAACCTCTGATGTACAGCGGATGGGTCAGAATCACAGGTGACAACCTGGACATGAATGACCTCTGAAGTGGGGGTGGACTTATTGGCGGAGCCCTGACCCTGTGGGCCTGAGCTCTCTCCAGGTGAATGGTGTCAGAACTGAGTTAATTGGTGGAACACCAGCTGGTGTCATGGGATGGTCTGGTGTCAGGAGCGCTGTGTGTCAGTGTGACAGGAGAAACCCAGGAGGACTGGGTTCCCCACACAGAACAACACTGAAACTCTCGGGTACTCTTAACCCCTTCCTGTTGCTCTGCCCTCACACCTAAGTTTTATTCCTAGTTAATACCTGTGGGTGACAATCAGGGCCTGTTCTCCTTCTCACAAACTCTCCCTAACCTCTCCTCGTTGATAGCTGTACTGTGTGTACAAGGTTGCCAAGAAATCTGGAAATATAAATGAATACATATGAATGTTTTGTTATTCTATTTCAGTACATTATAAATAACTAGAGGCCTGGTGCACAAAATTCGTGCACTCAGGGGGGTCCCTCAGCCCGGCCTGTGCCCTCTTGCAGCCTGGGGGCCCTTGGGGATTCCATCGGACAGCGTAGGCCCGTTCCCTGTGGCAGTCGGGCAGTCGGACACCCTTAGTGCTGCCATGGAGGCAGGAGAGGCGCCCACCACCACCACTGCGCTCGCCAGCTGTGAGCCTGGCTCAGGGCTTCTGGCTGAGCGGCACTCCCCCTGTGGGAGTGCACTGACCACCAGGGGCAGCTCCTGCAGAGCGTCTGCCCCCTGGTGGTCAGTGCACATCATAGCACCCGATCATTCCGCTGCTCGGTCCATTTGCATATTAGCCTTTTATGATACAGGACAGTATCTATTTCCAGCCGGCATGGCCACCCTGTGCACGGTGGAAGCGCACAGCTACCACATACTACACTGCTTCCATTACGACCACCATTTACTCTCAGCCATGCGGGGAAGCAGAAGCTAACCGCTAGGGAGAGGCACGGATGTCTCTTCAGTTGCTGATTGCCTGCAGCTTGTCCTCCAAAGGCCTCAGGAAGTGCTGTCACCACTGCGGGAAGCCGCCCATGGCCTTCACAGCAGAGAGGTGTGGACAGGGATCCCGGAAGGCTGAAGACCTTGAGCTCTGGCAAAGGTCAGAGCCATACACCCACTGTCTAGTTGAGACAAAGGTAGCTGAAGCAACTTCCGCCTTTTAGTCTTATGTAAATGCTTGCTGATGGGCTATCACCGAGCTGTTACTGGAATTGCCTGCCTAAGGGCTGTGGGTGTACCCCAGACCTGAATAAAAGGGATGGCAAGGCCAGAGCAGAGCGGAGTCCTTCCTTGGGCTTCCCTGGCCCCCAATTTCCAAATCATTGTCTTGTCTCTCATTTGCACACGGCCTCCTCTGGAGCCCGAACCTGAACCTTGAACCTGAACATTGAACCACACGGGATGTGGGACACTTGCAACCCAGAATAGTTTCCTTGCCCGACCAGCATGGCTCAGTGGTTGAGCGGCGACCTATGAACCAGGAGGTCACAGTTCGATACCAGTCAGGGCACATGCCTGGGTTGTGGGCTTGATCCCCAGTGTGGGGCGTGCAGGAGGCAGCTGATCAATGATTCTCTCTTATCATTGATGTTTCTGTCTCTCCCTCTCCCTTCCTCTCTAAAATCAATAAAAATGTTTAAAAAAATAACAGTTCTGTTTTATGGTGTATGGGGGAGATAAATAGCCATTCCAATAGAGGGAGGCTTAGATCCTCCCAGGAGACAAAGCAGGCCGGAGAGTGCTGTACAGGATCGCCTGCTCTAGGCTCTGTCATCGTCCTGCTCCATGTCCCGCACCAGCTCCTCACCGGCCTCAGCCCGCCCACCGCACACCTGGGGCTCCAGGGAATGAAGGACAAGGAGTCACGTGAAGATCATGGCCAAGATATGCTTTTCTTTCCGGGAACAAATGTGAGTCAGCCGCTTTTTAAAACATGATTCCTTTGTCCCCGTGTCTGGGTGGATATAGTGGCCCCTACCAACAGGCCTCGGCAGTGCTGACCCCTGACTGAGCCGTGGCATCATCTGGTTCCGTCCTCACTCTGCCTCGCACCCTGCGAAGCAGGGCTCCGCCATCCCCATGCGAGCCCAGTGCCCAGTGCCGCACAGCTCCTATGTCCCCATGGTAAGTAAGGCCTCGACCCCAGGTCTGGCTCTCAAGTCCATGCTACCCTGCGCCACACGGCCCAAGAACACACCTCTGGGGGACCCTGGCTTGTCTCTCGAGTCAAAGACCACCTGGAAGTTGATAAAAGCGGGGTGAGTTATGCTAGAAGAAAAGGGTTGCTGCCCATCCGGGCTCAGCAGTTGAGCGTTGACCTAGGAACCAGGAGGTCACGGTTCGATCCCAGTGTGGGGTGTGCAGGAAGCAGCCAATCAATGATTCTCTCATCGTTGATGTTTCTCTCTCTCTTCCTCTCCCTTCCTCTCTGAAATAAATAAAAATACTTAAAAAGAAAAAAAGGGTTGCTATTCAGCTAATTTTCTCCCATTTACATATTCTTAGCTTCTAGGAAAAAAGGTCAGGGTGGGGTCATCCAAGGAAGTGAGTAAGGAGCTCAAGAGCAAGGGGCCTGCCTGCTCATTGGGAGGTTGTCTCCAAGGCCAGCCTTCTGCAGTTGCTAGGCAACCAATGTAAACAGCACCAAGTCGCAGGATCATGGCCACTAACTACAGTGCCAACCAGGTATGTTCTCTTTTTCCATCTCTTTAACGTTTTTAATTTTGCCTTCAAAATTCTGCCTTTGGACTGACACCTCCCCCAGGATTCTGGTCACTGAGTGCTGGCTGGCTGAGGGGTGAGGGAGCACTTCCAGGCTCCAGGGTGGGGGGGGGGGGCCCAGGGACCAGCAAAAGGCATCTCTGGGTTCCTTTTAAGGTCTAAACCAGAGGTCAGCACACTTTCTGTAAAGGGCCAGAAACTAAACATTTCAGCTTTGTGGGCCAAATGACAAAATGAGGTAGCAGACACTTACACAACAACAGAAAACACAGAAGTCAGCGTGTAACCACTGAGTGCCATTGCTTGTAACACTAGTGAAAAGAATGATTTCTTTTTTTTTTAAATATTTTATTGATATTTTACAGAGAGGAAGGGAGAGGAACAGAGAGTTAGAAACATCGATGAGAGAGAAACATTGATCAGCTGCCTCCTGCACACCCCCTTGCTGGGGATGTGCCCGCAACCGAGGTACATGCCCTTGACCAGAATCGAACCTGGGACCCTTCAGTCCATAGGTCGACGCTCTATCCACTGAGCCACTGAGCCAAACCGGATAGGGCAAGAATGGATTCTTTGGGGAGAAACATTTTGCTTGATTGGGATACAAACTAAGAGTTCCCTTTTCTCAAATTAACTGCAAATGTTCATCTATAAAAACCGCTCTCCGCTCTCTCAAGCAGTCCGGGCGGATCTGGCTCATGCCACTGGCCTAGACAAGCACGGTCTAACAAAAAGATAATGCGAATCACAAATGCAAGTTTAACTTCCTAGTAGCTACATAAAAGTTTTAAAATGGTTAATTTTAATAATCTCATTTAGCCCAATGAATTCAAAATATTATTTCAACATTTAATCAATATTTTAAAAGTTACAATCAAATATTTTACGTTCCCTTTTTTGTACCAAGTCCTTCAGATCCGGGTGTGTTTTGTGTACAAGCACCTGTGTGGACGGCACATTCCAAGTGCTCAGGAGCGGCCACGTGTGGCCAGAGGCCCCATCAGGACAACACACTTTAGTCCAAACAAAAGGCCCCTCACCCCCCAGGCAGTGCAGGCCTTTGATCCTCGAATCCAGCGACCAGTGTGGCTGTCATCCGCAGGGCAGGGCTTGGAGCTCAGAGGGCTTCCCCCTTCTCTCCACAGTACGAAAAAGCGTTCTCACCCAAGTATCTGCAGAACTGGTGTCTGGCCAAGCCAACGAAAGAGGTATCCACGTGTTTCTACGTGATCACTGCCCCCAGCCTTCTTCCCACACCCTCACTCCCCTCCGCCCTCACTCAGGCCCCGCACTCCCTCCGCTTCGCCAGCGCTTCTCTTCCACTCCCCAGGGCATTCCTTCCCACGAAGGCTACACTCAGATCATCGCCAACGACCGTGGCCACCTGCTGCCGGCAGTGCCCCGGTCCCAGGTGAGACACTCGCCTCCTTACGGGCAGCTGGAGCAGACCGGGGGGACGTGCGGGCTCCTGCTGCCGCAGCCTGGGAAGTGGAGTCCGTCTCCTTCACGTTGGGACACGAGTGCCCCAAGCTGCCAGTCTACCCCACAGGGCAGGGCATTAGCACCAGGTCCCCACACGGTGGGTGACCCGTATCAAACGGACGCCCGCGCGGTGGGTGACACTCCTGTGGTGGGCACGCTGCCAAACAGCCCGAGGGCGCAGCAGGGAAGCCAGCAGGTCAGGCCACGGAACAGGGTCACTGCGTGGGGGCGGGGCTAGCTCCCAGTCCTGTTTCATTGCCACCCAGTCCCAAAGGAAAGGGATGGATACAGGGTCTGCCAGGCAGGCCCCTGCCAGGAGTGAGAAGCCCTGCTTCTTCCTTTTAGGCCAGTCCTTGGGGTTCCTTCATGGGCACCTGGCAGATGCCTCTGAAGATACCCCCTGCTCGGGTGACCCTGACGTCCCGGACAGCTGCTGGTGCTGCCTCCCTCACCAAATGGATCCAGAAAAACCCTGACTTACTCAAGGCCTCCAATGGGCTTCGTCCAGAAATCTTGGGCAAGGTACCTCCTCCCAGCGTCTCAATTTCATCCCGTTATGACTCGGCCACTCCAGCAGGGGGCCCTCTAACCATCTGGCTTGCCCGGTGTCGTCCCTTAGCACCTTCAGGGCGCTTAAGGGCTGAGCTAAGGACACCTTCCCCCACAGCACAGGGCCATCTGACCTCACCAGGGTCAGCGAGCGTGGAACCTGACCTTTGGCCCATGGTGCGGGGAGACACAGAATTCTCTGGCTTGGGAAGGCCTAGGCCTGACCGGGCTCTCTTCTATTCCACCCCGACAGCCCCAGGAGCCAGCCAGCCAGAAGAAACCCCGGAACTCTGTCCAGCAAGCACCAAGTCCTACCATCATCCCCAGCTCCCCAGCCACAAACCTCAGTTCCCCAGACCAACCCCCAAGTGCACACCCCTCGGCAGGCCACACCCCGGGTCCCCTCAGCCCCGCCAGCGCTCCCGAGTGCCCACCGGGAAGCCCATGCACGTAGGACCTGGGCGGGTCACACTCTGGCCGGGCCAGGAACCCAGCCTGGGACTCCGCGGGCCCACTGTCCAGAGATGAGTGCAGTAAGAGCCCAGGCAGGGAAATGATAGGAATAAAGGCAAATTTGGAAAATAAACATCACTGTTTACTCTCACTGATTCTGATTTTTCCCTCCTGCCTCTTATCACCCATAACCAGAAGGGTTGGGGAAGGGGAAAACATGACAGGCTGGGAGGAACACATCTGTACAAGGCTCAAGTTGGTTCCACTCCAGAAATGGCCAAGGGAAGTTGGTCTGCATCACAGCACCCACCCCACACCCTCCGTTTCCCCGGGCACACCAAGGTCAGCGCGGGTCAGCGCTCTCACTGCCCTGCGCAGCGTGCTCTTCTAGAATCCGAGGCCACTATTTGGAAAGAAGCCTCTTTGGTCGAAGGTGCTATAAGCCACGCCACTGACCAGCAGGTAGCTGGCCTCATGGCTGCTTTGCGGAACGGATGTGTTGTTAACCAGCAGGTGCTGGCTCAGAGACTAGCTCCTGTGTGGGGAGGATGTACTGTTAACCAGCCGGGTGCGGCCGCCTGCTTCAGGGGCTGCTCTGAAGAGCTGTTTGTCTGGTGGCTCCGGGGCAGCCATGGCTACTTGGGCTACAATAGAGACTCTCTTCTATGCCCACGACTTATGTCTCCTCCGTCCAACAGCCGGCGTCCCAGCAGGTCCCGTCCCTGGCAGAGGAGCGCGGACCCAAGCTGGCATCGTGGAGCAGGAGGGAGTGAGCGCTCCCAACGCACCTTCCTTCTCGGAGGCTCCTGCGTGGCCGTAAAGCTCCGCTCCTAGTGCTGAGTCCCTGAAAACCTCCCCGGTGGCAAAACAAACTGTTTCTCTCCTGAGGGAGGTCAGATTGGGGGACGGAAATGCTTGCGACCTGAGGGAAGAGGGGAAACTGGCTCCTCCTCACCGCCATTCTCTTGGTTCCTCTAGATTTCAAGGAAGAGTCAAAGACAAAATTAGTATTTTAATTATTTTCAGAAAAAGATGTCACATGAATGTCGATTAGAAAACATGACAATTAGAGGCTTGTTTTTCTGGAATTGCAAGGAAAAGAAATAACCTTTAACAGGTTCAGCAATACTTTTTTGGATCTTCTCTTGTATCAAAAACTATATATCTTCTCCCCAAAGCACCCGCTTCAAAAGCCAACCCACCCTCTCCCCCCCTCTGGCCGGGACAGGCTAATCTCCCACACGTGGGTGCGAGGGCCTGGGTCTGACCAGTGAACAGAACTGTCCTTGAAGCCACAGCCCACAGGCAGTGGCGCCCACAGCCCACTCCCAGGCCGATGGTGCAGGCCACAGAGCTGGCTTTGTTGCACCGTCTCGGGAAGAGGCCAAGAGCTGACCCTCAGCACAAATCAAGGCCCATATGGAGAGAATAAGGGCTCCTAGGCCCCAAGCAGGCTGCAAGCGGAGGCAGGAAGAGGGAGCTGCTGCAGCCCCCCATCTTTAGAAACAAGGGGACCCTGGGACCTTTCTGCAGCTGAGCTCCAGGGGCAGCGCAAGCACACAGGTCTGAGCGGGGGAGCGGAGGAAATCTGGTAACTGATCATCTGAGGGAGAAGGGGGGGGGGGGCGGGACGGAGCTCTTCACATGGCTGCCAGACCCACCGAGGACAGCACGCTGAGGACCAGGACAGCCACCCCGGACTGGGTCAGCTGCGGGACCTTCAGGCCTTTTCCCAGGTCCCACATCTGTAGGAAACAGAAAAAGAAAAGCAAGAATCTCAGCAATCAGGACGCTGGGCAGGGCCACGGCGCCCTCCTCAGAGAGAGCACCTGGCGGCGGCCGCAGAGGGTTCCAGGGAAGGCCCTCCCTCGCCGCCCCGGCGCAGCGCCCAGGCAGCCCGCCGGCCATGGCACCGCCCAGAGGCAGGTTTCCAGCTAGAACAGGCAAGCTTCCCAAGCGCCTCCTTTCAGAAACTCTCCTCTGAATGCTAACAGGGTGGCGGGGGGAGTAGTTTTGTGGTCAAATCAACTTGGTCAACATTTAACTGCAAGACTTCCAAACAGTGTATGGATGTGCACTGAGTCTCCAAAACGGGGCTGCAACAGACACGATCTCCTAGATACAGTCCCCACGGCGTCCCTTTGACAGGGCTATCGGCCCCTGAGGCCGAACCAGCATCTAGAAAAGACTCTTTGGAGTCTAGAACACTATTTCTCAATTTTGTCTTGACTGTGACCCCCCACTAAGAAAAAATTATACACACACACACACACACACACACACACACACGTATGTATGTGTGTGTGTGTTTTAAATATTTGTACTGGTTTTTAGAGAGAAAGGGAGAGGGAGGGACAGAAACGTCAATGAGAGCATGACATCCACATTGACCACACCACCACCGAGGACCGAACCTGAACCCTGAGCAGTGCCCTGAGCCGGAATCAAACCGGCAGCCTTTTGGTGCCTGGGACAATGCTGGCCAGGGCAAGAAATATATTTTTAACTCGTACCCACTTGTGTTAAAGGAAAAACCACAGACTCCGAGAAACATCCCCTCAGCCAACCCGCCTGGAACTCGCTGGGCAGCACCAGGAAGGCCACCTGGCGCCCGGGCCCTCTCATCCCCACAGAAAAATGAGACAATCGGCAGGATAAAGCCCTTCTCCTCTCTCCCAAACCCAAAAATAACCCTTTCTTTTCTGTTGTCAACACCTCCCTTGCCCGACCATTCTTCCTATAAAAACCTTCCCCCTGACACAGCCCCTGAGCGTCCTCCCAGCCAGTGGAGGGGATGCTGCCTGCTCAGGACGCCTTCATAGAGCCAACCCGGTCTTCCAATGTACTCAGCTGACTGTCACTAACATCTGCACAGAAGAAGTTCATGGAATAAAAAAACAACACTTATAATCACCATGTGCTACATTCTATGTGTAATAATCCACTTAAATTTCTTTTTTTGTTGATAGCAACCCACTAATTGGTTTTCTACCCATTGGGTCAAAATCCACAATTTAAAACCACTGACTTAGCCTCTCTCGTGCCCCAGAGAATTAACACATTGTGCTCGGAGCTGCTGAACGATGGATTCCTTTCGGTGAAAGGAAGGTCTTCAGATTCCACACTGTGCCACATGACTGCCCCCCACACGCCCGCCCCCACTCTGAGTGTACTAGTAAACGTGACTAAATTAGCCGCACTTCAGAGAAAAGAGCCCAGAGGAAAACCAAAAGGACGCCCACCTCAGCCCCAAACAGCTCCTTCCCGACCAGAGGGAGCCCAGCAGCCACAGGAAGCCGTCTGCTCACCAGGCCCCGGCCTCTCAGCGGAGTCCTGCGGGGCGGGGAGGGAAGGTGCCTCTGGAGCACCAGCATCAGCTCGGGGACCAGAGTCCTGGCTGCGCAGAACAGAACGCCTGCCCCACACGGAGCCACTTGCTCAGAAAAAAGGAACAGCAGATGCAAAGGCGAGGGAAGCCACACTGCTCTGGCTCGGTGGCTCAGGTGGGCGGCGTCCTGCCACCAAGAAAGAGGTCGAGGGTTCAGTGTTTCTCTCTCACATCAATGTTTCTCTTTCCTTCCTTCTCTCTTCTCCCTCCTTCCCTCCCTCCCTCCCTCTAAAAAAAAAAAAATCAGAATCAGCCAGTATTAAAAAAAAAGCCACACCTTAGTTCTGAGATTCTTTGCCCCGCCCCCTCCGCCTGAGAGGAAAGCCCCAGATGCAAGGCCGGGCCGGCCGGATGCCCGAGGAGGACGCTGGCACTGCCCCTCAGAGCTCTGCCCTGGGAAGAGGCTCACAGAGGAAAGCCCTCCCTCAGGGAGGTGAAGCCTCTTCGATCACACTGAGCTGAGCGCTGTCCCAGAACAGCCGACAGACACACTGACCTTTACAGTCATGTGTCTCTCACTTTTCTGTTCTTTTAAACTGTCTATTGGACCAGACTGAAACATACAAAGTGCTTGTCTCTAGGCTCTGAAAGGTCAATGAAGGCAAAAGCACCCACGTGACAGATGGCTCAGGCTGGGAAGTAATGGGAAACCAGAGAGAACTGAACTGTATTTGTCTTCCTGGGAAAGGAAGCAGGACCAGGGGTGGGGAGACACAGAATTCGAAATCTCAAAGGTGCTGGAGGAGAGAGTGATCATCTTCTTTTTTTATTTTTTTAATATATTTTATTGATCTTTCACAGAGAGGAAGGGAGAGGGATAGAGAGTCAGAAACATCGATGAGAGAGAAACATCGACCAGCTGCCTCCTGCACATTCCCTACTGGGGATGTGCCCGCAACCAAGGTACATGCCCTTGACCAGAATCGAACCCGGGACCCTTGAGTCCGCAGGCCGACGCTCTATCCACTGAGCCAAACCGGTCAGGGCAGGAGTGATCTTCTTTATATAAAGAAGAGACACGAGTCTAAACTGACCCCAAGGTTCTCAGGCCATCAAAACATTCCTACACCCAATATCAAAATCTGGGACCCGCCCTAGCTGGTTGGGCTCAGTGGATAGAGCATCGGCCTGCGGACCAAAGGTTCCCAGGTTCGATTCCCATCAAGGGCACATACCTTGGTGGCAGGCTCCTCCCAGCCTGAGCCTCCCTCCCCCTCCCATGCAAGAAGCAACCAATAGATGTGCTTCTCTCACATCGATGTTGCTGTCTTTCCCTCTCTCTTCTACTCTCCCTAAAAATCAATGGAAAAATATCCGTGGGTGAGAATTCACACACAAAAACTAGAAAAAACAAACAAAACAGAAACCTGGCATCCTAGGCAGTTTCTGTTCAAAATAAACAAAGATCAAAAACAGGTAATGCAACTCAATGTCAAGATAGCAAAAGTCAGCCCTGGCCACTTTGGCTCAGTGGATAGAGTGTTGGCCTGTGGACTGAAGGTCCCAATTTGATTCTGGTCAAGGGCACGTACCTCCGTTGCAGGCCTGATCCCCGGTCGTGGTTGGGGTCAAGTGCGGGAGGCAACCAATTGGTGTCTCTCTCACATCAATGTATCTCTCCCTGTCTCTCCCCCTCCCTTCCACTCTCTCTAAGAATCAACAGAAAACATCCTCGGGTGAGGATGAACAACAACAACAAGATACAAAAGTCTGTGTATTTGGCACCAGCCACCCCTCACTCTGGGCCGACAGGAATGTCAGCCTGAGAGCAGCAGCCACGCTCCTCTGCTCACAATGGAGCCCCCGGGCCTGCCACAGGGCCTAGGCCAGGAGGTACCGCGTCCTCGCCGAGGAAACACGTCTTCCAGGCCCGATGGGTGGCCTGGCTTCAGGGGTCTTTTTAGTAACAACCCTCTTAACACTGCCAGGCCTCACAGTGCTCAGCTCTGTCCCAGCAGAGCTGCCCAGAAAACCCCTGAGCAAAGGCCCAGCACAAGGAACTCTCCGAGCAGCACTGAACCCAGACAACGAAGGAGACAGCCCTCTCCGCCTCTCCACCTCCTTCCCCCGGAAACGTCCGGATCTCAATGAACTTACCAAGTGTCGGATCCCGTTCCAGGTGTGATACATGAGAGGGAAGGCGAGAGCAAACTTGGCTGAATGGATCAGCACCGGCCCCAGACTCAGGGACTTCACCAGTTCCAGATGAGACTCAAAGTTCCCCGGGAGCAACAGGGCCGACAAGCCGAAAAGAGAGACCCCTGCGGAGAAAACCACAAAAGCCATCACCGCCGCCCTCCAGCCACCACCAGGTCCCACCCGGGCTGGCCGACAGCACCCCAACGTGCTGGACCGCCCGCGTCAGAGCTCGGTTCACTCACAGCTCCGTTCCTCTGAGCACCTGCTGTTGGGCACCGGGTCTTCTCTTCCTGAGCCCCCTTTCCCTGCTGTCTGTTCACCGCTAACTCACCCTGTCCCAGGCTCCCCCAGCTCTCACCTGCCATTCTCAAGGAATTTACCTAGTCTCACCCAGATTTCCACACCACCTTCACTGTGAAAAATCCTGAGTATATTAATCCCCACAGAACCTAAGCAATGGAAGGTTGTTACTAGCCATCACTTCTATCTTTTAAAGAATCGTTTGTAAAGTTCTTTTTCAATAAATTCTATTTTAAAGTCAAACTAGTGTCAGCCTTCTTTTCAAGTTCAACATGCTTTCTGGAGTTCTACATTGGCCACCAAGTCTCTACCGTCTGAACAAACACCTCCTGTCTCGGCCAGCTGCTCTGCTGCTGGAAGAAACGAGAGCAGGAACCTCTCCGACCCCCACGGCCACGGGGCCACGTCCCAGCGTGTGCACCAAGGCCACTCCGCGCTCTCCCACGGGCCCTGCTCTCAAGCAGCAGCCCAAGTCATCACTCCAGCGACTGGCGCTTCCAATCCCTAAGCCCGTGGCTAAGGTCACTTCTCTATGGAATGCCCTCCTCCACCTCCTCGTCATGAACTTTCAACTCACCCTTCCCTCAAGCTCGCCAACTCCTCATCTGGCCTCCCCTCTGAGGTCGCCTCTCTATCAAAGCTATCACAGTGCATTGTGAACATTTGTCTTACTCCTCATACTCCTCTACCCTTGAGGAGAGAGGCTATTAATATCATTCCCCAATTTCCAACGTGTAATGGGAGATGAATTAGAAGGTAGAAGGAATGAACAGTTCTTTCTGAAATGACACTGCGAGCAAACATCCATTTATTTACTCGTTTAGTAAATAAAGATTTCCTACGTGCTAGAGCGTATGAGTGTAAACAAGACAGACGCAGTCCCCACTCTCTACAGCCTAATAAAAGAGACAAGTTTATAAGAATTAAGCAAACAAAATAATTACAAAGTATATAACACAAACTATGAAAGAAACAACCAATGTGATAAGAACTATGAAGGACAGTGCTTGAAACTGAAAACTAACAATAGATCTAGCAACAGAAGCCACTTCAGACATGGCAGTGAGCAAAGGACATCGAGATGGCACTTTGTGAGGAAACTAACCACGCATGGCCCAGCAGCGGCTCTGTGCCGGGACCTGAGGGCCCGTGACGAGGGAGCAGAGCAAGGGGGCAGATTAGGCGGGGCATTTAGGCCGTGGTGGAGGCCTGAATTTCAATCTAAGAGAAAAGGCAAATAATCCTATCTAATAAAGAGGGAATATGCTAATTGACCATCACTCCATCACAAAGATGGCTGCACCCACAGCTGAGGCCAAGTTCCCATAAGGAGCCTTAACGAGCAATCACCAGGGACCTGAGGCTACGCCCTCCCCCACCCGGCAGGGCTTGACGGGGGACCTCAAGGTGCGCTTCCCGTCTGGTGCTGGGCTAGGGGACCTCAGGCTGCTCCCCCCACCCCAGCGCCAGGCCAGGGGACCTCAGGCCGCGCCCCCCACCAGGTGGGGCTTGACAGGGGACTTCAGGCCACGCCCCCCCACCCCGGCACCAGGCCAGGGGACTTCAGATCGCACCCCCTGCCTGGCAGGACTTGATGGGGGACCTCAGGCTACGCCCCCTGCTCCAGCACCGGGCCAGGGGACCTGAGGTTGCGCCCCCCTGCCTGGCTGGGCTTGACAGGGGACCTCAAGGTGCACCCCCAGTGCTGGGTCGGGGGAACTCAGGCCACACCCCACACCCCAGCACCAGGCTGGGGGACCTCAGACCGCACCTCCCGCCCAGCGGGGCTTGATGGGGGACCTCAGGCCATGCCCCCGCCCCAGCACTGGGCCAGGGGACCTGAGGCTGCACCCCGCTGCCTGGCTGGGCTTGACAGGGGACCTCAGGCCATACCCCCCACCCAGAGGATCTTGACAGGGGACCTCAAGGTGCACACCCAATGCTGGATCAGGGGAACTCAGGCCGCGCACCCCCTCAGCGGAGCTTGATGGGGGACCTGAGGTTGCACCCCCCTGCTGGTGGAGCTTGACAGAGGACCTAAAGGCATGCCCTCTGCCCTGGTCTGGGCTGGGGAACCTCAGGCCAAGCCCCCCGTCCTGGCGCCAGGTCAGGGGACCTGAGGCTACACCCCCTGCCCGGCAGGGCTTGACAAGGGTGGGACTGGCCGGGTCTGGATCTAGCCCAATGCGGGGGGGCTGTCGGGTCTGGGTTTCATGCGATTTTGAAGTTTATGTGGCTGGGCGGGGACTTGACTCTGGGTCCCGTGGTGAGCCCCCGACTCTGACAGGAGGAAGGTTTTCATATACATTTTACTAATTTTCTTTCATCTCTGACACTTCTATTATAGAGAAAGAGCAAAGAGCAATATTAAATTATTTCCTCTAATTAATCCCCTTTTAATGTGCACGAATTTCGTGCACTGGGTCACTAGTAGTATTAGAACAGGGAAAATAAAGTAGAAGATTCTAAGCCTGACATGACTCAAAAATATTTTTAAAAAATTTTTCTTGCTGTTGTGTGAAAAATAAATTGGAGGCGAGCCACAACGTGCAAAGATCATGTTGCTGGGACTGATTCATTTCAGGCCAACGGAGCCGAGTCTTGCTGCCATCTGGCCAGTGCACTCCGCCCTCCGAGAGGCTGTGGCTATTAAATTAATTGTGCTTCTCATCCCTGTTCCCGTAAGTCAACACCTAGAGTCTAGTTTCTTGAAGTCCCATCAATGCTGGGAGAGGCATTATTAATGTGCCATTTTGTAAGGAATAAACTGAGGTTCAGAGAGTAGACGAAGTGGCCTAAGTCATCCACCTGACGACCTCTGCTCCCTTCAGCACTGGAGGGAACATGGGGGCTGCTGCCTCCCGCCCTGGAGCCAGGGAGATCTGGGAAGAACAGGATACATGCTGACTACATGGTCATTCAAAGGGGTAAAGAAAAAAAAAAGTAATTACTAAGCACAGTTGTGAAAAAATATATTTAATTTCAGCAAAAGAATACTTGATCATCAGAGTCCATGATCAGACTGTCCCCATTCAGTGGTGACAGATACGCTTAGGCAACACAGGGAACCACAGCCAGAGAAATAAGCTGCTCTGCTCTCCCAGTGCTTATAGGGGGAAGTCTGCCCATCGACACCCTCACTAAGCAGAAAGCATCCACCTAAAAATGACAAGACTCAAGCAAGCAGAAATACAGTAACGATGAACTTACAGTTAAAATAGCCTAATCTTGAACGTATCCCGTTACTTCAGTGCAAGTAGGTTAACCACCAGAAACCATCCCCGGATTCCCAGGTGACACAGTCATCCTCAGGCCCGGACTCCATCCCTCCCCCGCCCAAGGATGACAGCACCCATCGGATCTCAGCCGGGGTGCCCATCCTCACTTCGCCACCAGCAAAACGAACCTGGCTGCGTGCAGCGGAGACGTGGCTTTGGATAAAGTCCGCCTCTGTCTCAGCTGCAGCTCCCTAAATGCAGGACTCCTACACTGAAGCCACCAGCCTTGCTGAAGACCATGACCACGTCAGTACAACAGTCCTCAGAAGCCTAGGAGCCCTGGCCGGTTTGGCTCAGTGGACAGAGCGTCGGCCTGCAGAGTGAAGGGTCCTGGGTTCAATTCTGGCCAAGAGCACATATCTCGGTTGCAGGCTCCTCCCTGTGCAGGAGGCAACCAATGTATGTGTTTCTCTCACATCAACATTTCTCTCTGTCTTTCCCTCTCTCTTCCACTCTCTAAAAATCAATGGAAAAACATCCTCGGTGAGGATTAAAAATAAATAAATAAATATAAAAGAAGCCTAGCCTATTATGAAAAACAAAAATATCTCCATGTCTCCAGCAGAGAATGTTTAAAACACAGCTGATCCTCTTAGAAACTATCTCCCTCCTGTGGGAAGATGCATCCAATCGCAGAACCTGTAACAAACCTCACCTCCGGAAAAGGATGGATGAGACCAGTGTACAATCACCGGGGCTCTATTTACATCACATGAACAGGCAGGCACTGTGGTCTGTGATTGAGACAGGGAGACTGGAGAGTGAGTCAGGCATTGGGCCTGATCAATTCTGGGTGACAAGGAATGGGGCTAAAACGGAGTCTAAGAATAAGGCTGATGACTGACCTCAGATTGAGTTGGGTCAGCGTGCAGTCAGCCAGCCCATCTCTATTACATTTCTATCTCTGCACTGTGATTTTAGTAAATATACCAGCAGGATGTGCTAGGGATGATTTTAAAATCCCTAAGCAAAGAACCTGAGCATAACGGATACTCTTAATTAATTGTTAAAAGTAATGAATGAAAAATAAGCTTAAAACAGATTCATCTTTTTCTCTAAATCAAGTTGCTGAGTTGCAAGGAAGGCAGTGCCCGGAGCCAAAGAAACAGCAAAGTGTGTGTGTGTGTGCACAAAAACAGACAGACGTACCTGCACTCAAGGCAACACCAGTGCCGCGGTGGCCAATGGACATCGCCATGGGAAGAGACCAACTGCAAAGAAACATAAAAGCCACTGAAAACAGGAAAAGATGAGCCCCAGCTTGGCCAGGGTGGCTCAGTGGTTGAGTGTTGACCCATGAACCAGGAGGTCACGGTTCAATTTCCAGTCAGGACACATCCCCCAGCTGTAGGTTCATAGGCTCGATCTCTAGTAGGGGTTGTGCAGGAGACAGCCGATCAATGATTCTCTCTCATCACTGATGTTTCTCTCTCTCTCTCTTCCTCTCACTCCCTTTCTCTGGAACCAATAAAAAAACATACTAAAAAAAAAAGAAAAGAAAAGATGAGCCCTAGCCGGTTTTCTCAGTGGTTAGAGCATCAGCCCATGGACTGAAGGGTAGTGGGTTCGATGCTGGTGAAGGG
This sequence comes from Cnephaeus nilssonii, assembly GCF_951640355.1. Lineage (NCBI taxonomy): Eukaryota > Metazoa > Chordata > Mammalia > Chiroptera > Vespertilionidae > Cnephaeus > Cnephaeus nilssonii. Next base: position 43,701,591 of record NC_137092.1, read on the forward strand.
TATGTACCTTGGTTGCAGGCTCGATCCCAGCCCCAATTGGGGTGCATGTTGCAGGCAACCATTAATATGTCTCACATCAATGTTTCTCTGTCTCTATCCCTCCCTTCTACTATTTATAAACAAGCCAACAGGATCTCCTTTGGAGAGGACTAACAAACAAAAAAAGGAAAAGATGACGCACACTAGAGTCCTCTCTGGCAAAGAGAATAGAAACCACTGTGGAAACAAGCAGTATTTAAACAGAAACAATCAGCTTTCACATTCCTGTGTGTCCACGTTCTCGTTTTTAATTAGAGCACTGATCTATTTAGGCAGCAGCCTTCCCTTTGACCAGACTGTACCGCTGACGGAGCCGAAAAGAGGGATGAATGGTAACGCAAGCACCTCCTTTCACAAAGAGAAGCACCACGCTCAGAGAACCAGTACATCCGCACAGTTAGGAGACAGTCACTGGAACACAGCCCCTGGTCCTTCCGTTTCTCCATCATAAAACTCAAGTAGAAGAAAACCTAAGTGAGATTTATTCATCCACTGTTTCATATAAGATACAACCATCCTTGAGCTCCTTTGTTTTTTAAATTTTATTTTCAATTACAGTTGGCATACAATGTTATATTATGTTTTTATTAATGTTTAGTGACAGAGGGAGAGGGAGAGGGAGAAAGAAACGTAAATGGGCTGCCTCCTGCACGCCCCCCACTGGGGATCGAGCCCGCAACCTGGGCATGTGCCCTGCCCGGGAATCGAACCGGTGACCTCTTGGTACATGGGAAGATACCCAACTGAGCCACACCTGCTGGGCTAAAATCTTTTTCTAACATCCTTTTGAAGAACTCATTTTCTCTTGATAACTTAATCCCTATATACACTCTTGCTTTGATGAACTGACTCAATATACTGAACTACAGAGTGCTTCAGAAAGTGCTAACTCAACCACTCACTTCAATGCCTCCTCCAAAACACTCCAGAACTTAGAAATAGGAATCATGATTCCAGACATCTTGGGCGTCTTTCCCAGACATGTCACCTTAGAGACAGCCCCGTTCACTGCTCTCTCTCTTTTTCCCCCACAAGCGTGTCTAGAATTTCCAAACAGGACGAACAAACAAGACTCACCTCACCAGCCCACTACCATTTGTTATATGACCCATGAAGAAAGGCTTTAAATATAGATTCAGAATACTTTGAAGAGCTCTTTATCATTATAATCCTCCCCCAAATCTTTTATGTCTAAAAAAAAGTTTCACCATAAAGTAGTAAGGATTGAGATCACTTATCAGTCTCCTTCTGTTTTAGTATTGGACATCTGTCCAATTTCTGCAATCAGAATTATTTCTGGAATCCGCCTCAGGAAAAATCTGAAGGGCTGTGGTATGTGTGGAGGTGGCTGAAGAATGGCCAGGCTCCCTGGCAAGAACACAGGAAAGAGGGCAGCAGAGCTCAGGATGCTGCGCTGGGTTCGCCAGAAGGAGCAGATCTTCGGGAAGACACTGGCGTTACAGCTATCAGTGCTACTTCTGAGGACAACGGGTAACAGACACACATGTGCGTGTACACTGTGTGTGCACACGTGCCCTAGCTCTATCTACTGACAGGGTCTAGAATCAAGGACAGCTGGGAGCAATGAGCACATGTAGCACCAGGTCATGATGTCACAGGACCCCCCTGAAGGACGCCCACTGGCCAAGCATGGAGCAATCTGAACATCAAAACAGATGAGCGTAACAGTGTAACCCTTTGGGCAAAAGAATAAGACATCTACCTACCTCTGCCTCTACTCTCTGCCCTGGTTCCTGAAACAGAGCGCCTAACCCTACAATCTCCCGGGAGCAGGGGCGCCAGGAGCATCTCTGTTTAACATTTGGTCTCTGACCCTGGCTCCGGACCCGCAGTTCCTAAATCCATTGGGATGTCCTGGGTGGGAAGAGCGTCCTTTGTTCTAAAGAAGTGACTCTGGCTGTGGGCTGGTCACCAGAAAGACCAAACCACGATTAGAAGGTTGGAACTTTCAGCCCTGCCCCACCTTCTTCCAGGAAAGGGGAGGGGCTTGAGTTTGCATTACTAATTGATCAGGCCCATATGACGAAGCCTCCATAAAAAACCCAAAAGTACGGGGCTTGGAGGGTTTTTGTTTTTGTTTTTGCTGTTGTTAATCCTCACCCGAGGATACATTCCCACTGACTTTGAGAGAGAATGTGAGGGAGGGAGAGAGAGAAAGAACATTGATGTGAGAGACACATCCATTGGCTGCCTCCCGCAAGTGCCTGACCTGGGGCTGGGATTGAGCCTGCAACTGAGATACATGCCTTTGACTGAAATCGAACCTGGGACCCTTAGGTCTGCAGGCCGCTCTACCCACTGAGCAAAACCGGCCAGGGCTGGAGAGTTTTTAGGTTTAAATACATCTTCAGGTCAGGAACCTATATACACACAGGAACCTGTATCATTTGTAATAAATACCCTTTATAATAAACGAGTTAATGTAAGTGGACGTTTCCAAGTTCTGGGAGCCCACATCACTGAACCAAGGCAGGGATCGTGGGAAGCCGACTGATACCTGGCCAGTAGAATACAGGTCTCAACCTATATGAAGTGGGGCAGTCATGTGGGACTGAGCCCCTAACCTGTGGGGCCTTCGCTACCTTCAGACAGTTAGTGTCAGAATGTCAGGTACGTAGTGTTCAGATCACAGAAGGTCCAATTGGTGCCCAGAGTTGGAAAACTGGTTGGTGTGGGGAAAAACCCTACACATGGTGACACTGAGAAGAAACTGTGGTGTTTTCTTTTAGTTGGTTTCACAAAAGTGGAGGAGATACGAATGCGTTTTTCCTTTTAGAAACCCTTGAGTCTGTACCAATGAAGAAAGAAAGCCTCACCCTAGTAATAAATAAGTCAAGAAGGTGTGATGGAATTAGAAAAACCACTGCTTGACAGCCATCATAGTAATAACGATTCAGGTGGGTAAAAGTCTGATGAGAAATAGAGTAATTATAGGCGCAGGGTATCTCCCCACAAAATCAGTATTAATAACACAAACCTAGCAGACACATCTTAGTCCATGATGCAAGTTTGCGCCAGCAGTAATGGACCGAACCTTCAGGTGCCTCCCCAGACACTAAGAGCACAGCATCTCTCAGAGGCAGTCCTGCCTGTAATGTGTCAATCACAAGAGTGCATCAGACAAACCTAAAATAAGCGACACTCTAAAAATGCCAAGGTCATAAAAGATAAGGAAAAACTAAAAACTGTTCCATCCTGAGGAAGGTTAAAAAGACCACTGAGTGATATACAGCCGTGGGGTCTTAGACCTATATGAAGGACATTACTGGGGCAACCAGCAAAATATGTGTTGGACCTGATGATCAGATGCTGACTGGATCAATGTTAACTTTCTTTTTAAAAAAAATGATTTTATTGATTTTTAGAGAGAGAGGAAGGAGAGGGATAGAGACAGAAACATGGATGATGAGAGAGAATCATTGATCGGCTGCCTCCTGCATGTCCCCTTCTAGGGTTGGAGCCAGAAACCAGGCATATGTCCTGACTGGGAATCGAACAGTGTTCTCTTGGTTTTTGGGTTGACCCTCAGCCACTGAGCCACGCCAGCCGGGCGTTACCTCTCTGACGGTGATGACTGCACAAGGAAGAGTCCTTGATTTCAGGAAGCACAGACGCAGTATTAAGGTCCGGTGGTAGGCAGAACAACCTCCCTCGTACTGTAAGACTGCAGATGAAATGAAGGCTGCTAACAAGCTCACCTTACAGTAAGGAGGCCACCCTGGATGATCTGGATGGGCCCAATGTAATTGCAAGGGTGGCAGAAGAGGACAGTCAGGGAAGAAATATGAGATGGAAGCAGGGTCAAAGTGATGATGGGAGACACATTTGACCCATCACTGCTGGTTATGAAGATGGAGGAAGGGGCCACAAGCCAAGGAATTCGGAGCAGCTTCTAGAAGCTGGAAAAGACCAGGAAGTGATTCTGCCCTGGAACCTCTAAAAGGGACCGGCCCTGCCCACACCTTGACTTTAGCCCAGGGAGACGCTGTAAGACTCTGACCTCAGAACCGCTGGATAGTAAATGTTTGTTGTGAGCCACAATTGTGCTAACTTGTTACAGATGTAATAGAAAACTGCATCATCATCTCTGCATTTGTTCTTTTTTTTTTTTAAGTAGCACATTTTTAATGTTGTTTTTTAAAAATATATTTTTATTAATTTCAGAGAGGAAGGGAGGAGAGATAGAAACATCAATGATGAGAGAGAGTCATTGATCAGCTGCCTCCTGCACATCCCCTACTAGGGATCAAGCCTGCAACCAGGCATGTGCCCTGACCGGGATTGAACCAGCAACCTCTTGGTGCATGGGACAATACTCAACCACTGAGCCACACCAACCAGGGCTGCCCTTGTTTTAAAGTCCTCAGACATATGAATACCTTGTGAGTCCCAGTAAGTTACACTGGAACTCTGTGTACTATTTCTGCAACATTTAGGCAAATTTGAAATTGCTTCAAAATAGTTTGTGGTTTTTTTGATGGACAGCATTTTTACTTACCAGGATTTCCCAAATGGTAGGTCTGTAGAATAGATTACCCTTATAAGCCCAAAAGATAGAATTTAGCCCTCTCTCTATATAAAAGGCTAATATGCAAAGTGTCCCTTCAAGAGTTAACCAGGAGTTTAATGATCGCTTGCTATGACATGTGCTGACCAAAAGGGGGCGGCGTGGAACCAAGGAAGGCCCTGGCCAGCAGCCGGAAGGCCCCGATTGGCCCCTATCGCTGGCCAGGCCTAGGGACCCTACCCATGCACGAATTTTATGCACCAGGCCTCTAGTCTTTTTATTTATTTTTATTTTTTTTTTAATATATTTTATTGATTTTTTACAGAGAGGAAGAGAGAGGGATAGAGAGTTAGAAACATCGATGAGATAGAAACATCGATCAGCTGCCTCTTGCACACCCCCTACTGGGGATGTGCCTGCAACCAAGGTACATGCCCTTGACCGGAATCGAACCCGGGACCCTTGAGTCCGCAGGCCGACGCTCTATCCACTGAGCCAAACCGGTTTCGGCCTCTAGTCTTTTTATAAAAGGCCTGATGAAATAACCAGGGAGGCCATGGGCCAGTCCAGCACTTTCGCCCACACCTGCTAGGTTCCCTGGTCCCAGAGCCCTTACCTGTAGATAGTGATATGAGGAGAAAGAGGGCGGTTTGAACCAACATTCTTATTCCAGAATCTCTCCATCTCTTCCTTGGCTGAGGTTCCCAAAGGAACAGCACTAAAATGAAACCAGAAGGTTTTAAAATGATTAAAAGTAAAGTTGGTTTAAAATTTTTTATATAACAGAAAGTTAAAAATAATAAAAGGTAAGCTGGGCTGCATGACACACTGTATAAGGAAAACATGTTCAACCACTCACCTTATCTTTACGCCAAGTTTGACTCAGTTATTAATACCCTCAGCCACCCAATGAGGTCACATCAGAGGGTAATCTTCTTCGCATCCCCCACGCCCAGGTGCACCAACAGAAGCTCCGCTGCTTTGTGGTTGGGCATCAGGGCAAACACAATACTTCAAAACCAGTTACAGAAACGGGCTGCCCTTTTCCCAGGCCACACGTGCGGCCTCACACGTTCTCACCTGCTCAGCTGCTCAAGACTCCCTGTCAGGTTCACAAAAATCAGGAGCTGCATTCAGCTCAGCGCCTCTGAAGGGTTTCTGGGTTTCCCTGTTCCTGGGCTGGGTGAAACCCACTGTTAAACAGCTGTGTCAACAGCGTAACTGATTATGTGCCGACACTTAGCACGACTCCATCCCCCTCAGAGAAATCTCTTCCCAGAGATCAGGTACTAATTACAAAAGAAAAAACCAGTACCTGCAGGCTGGACAAAGCCTAGTAGACATTTCCTTAGTCAAATGATCACAGTTGAAATCACTGATAATGAGACAAATGGCCTCATGTGCCCCTCCTCCAATTCACTGAGGCTGCACCATCACTCACATACCCTTCCTGCCAGGAATGGCTAACCTGACTACTCATCAGGGCAGTCAGACACGTCAACCTCGCAGACACTCCTCAAAGCAACTGGCCCTTATCCTTCAAATTGTCGATGTCATAAAAGACAACGGAGGCTAAGAAACAGTTCCAGATTCAAAGACACTAAAGAAACATGACAACTAAATACAATGTGTGAGATCCTCGATGGGAACAGGCGAACTAAATTTCTATAAAAGTGCATTATTTGGGACAAACAGAAAATCTGAAAATGAAGGGTATAGCGAAAAAAGTACATCAATGTTAAATTTCCTGAACTGACAGTTGTACTTGTATAATTATACCGTGTTCTGTAAGATCATGTTCTTGTTCTTATGAGTAGTTACAAGTAAAGCGTCACGATTCCTGCAACTCAATAGCAAAGAACTCAGAGAAAATGATAGCAAAAATTAAATACACAATGAACTACATTAAATTACCAGTATCAGACCAGGTTAGACCTACGAAAATACCAATTTCATATGACACAACCTAAAATATACGGTATACAGACCTTCACTGTATTAGTCTTCCAGCTTTTCTGAATGTACATTTCCAAAATTAAGTTTTAAAAAAATAACAGAGGCAACTGTTGAAGTCAATAGACTAGAAATGAATATAGCAGAGAAAAATATAAAGATTAATTCCTGCCCAAAATTAAAGTTTACAAGAAAAAAAGAGCATTAAAGAAAGAAAGACTAATCAGAAAGGAAAGTAATTAGTTATCAAGGAAGGATCAAAAAGTGGATTAAATCAATGGAGTTAAATATAACAGAAAAGCTGAAAGTGAGGAACATTTTTAAAAGAACAAAGAAATACTCTTTAAAAAATTTTTGATTTACAGAGAGGAAGGGAGGGAAAGAGAGAAACACTGATCGGTTGCCTCCTGCACGCGCCCCAACCTGGGACTGAACCCACAATCTGGGCATGTGCCCTGACTGGAAATCAGACTCACCACCTTTTGGTGCACAGGATAATACTCTAACCAACAGAGCCACATCAGCCAGAGTCCATAGAAATATTTCTATCTTTCCTTCCACTACAAGATGAGAAAAATAGTAACCACAATCACTGTATTTTCAGCCAACTACGTACAACGTCTTGCTTTTATACATATCCCCAAAATCTAAGCTAACAATCTATTGCTTTTCTCTGAGGGAGAAAAATTAATAACAATATCCACAGCCCTGGCTGGTTTGGCTCAGTGGATGGAGCGTCGGTCTGTGGACTGAAGGGTCCCAGGTTCAATTCCGGTCAAGGGCACATGCCCGGGTTGTGGGCCCGACCCCAATGGGGGACGTGCAGGAGGCAGCCGATCAATGGTTCTTTCTCATCATTGATGTTTCTGTCTCTCTTTCCCTCTCCCTTCTTCTCTGAAATCAATAAAAATGTATGTTTTTAAAATAATAATAATAATATCCACAAATTTAGAAACTTACTTTCTGATACAGAGCCGAGGACTGAGGGGGCCACGGAGGCAGTAACGGCCAACAGGTCTGCAAGACAAGAGAGCCAGAGTCAGTGCCACTCAGAGGGCCCTCGGAGAGCCTTCTCTGCCGCCGCACTGGACAGACTTAGGGGGTGAGGGGAAATTAAACATAAGATGGAAGCAATGATAGTATCAGTGTCCTGGAGATTATGTTCACAAATCTTACTTACAAATACAAAATAAAGTTTTGGCTAAATACAACACAAGGTAGAAAAAGATCAGAGTTGGTAGTGTTTAACAGAAATAAAGAAAGTGACTTTTTAAGTTAGGTCTTAAAGGAGGTGATGTTTAAGACATGAGTTTTTTTAAAAATTAAAAAAAAAAAAAAAGACCAGGGTAAGCCACTGACAACTCCGAGCACACAGCTGAGCCACGCGTGACCCCACTGCAAGAGGAGGGCTAAGAGGTGGAGAACAGGGTCTGTGCAGGGAGGGTTCTAAACGCTAAGTTCTCCTTTTAGAAAGCACACCAGTCCCTGACAACCTGGGTGAACTCCAAGTCAAAAGTCTCATATAACTGCAAAAAAGAGGGGAGCACAGACTTCTTTACTACCTACAGGAGCAGGTACTTGAAGAGGACACACAAGTTTTCTACTAAAAAAGTTACTACTGCTGAAACCGGTTTGGCTCAGTGGATAGAGCGTCGGTCTGTGGACTGAAAGGTCCCAGGTTCGATTCCGGTCAAGGGCATGTACATTGGTTGCGGGCAGGTCCCCAGTGGGGGATGTGCAGGAGGCAGCTGGTCAATGTTTCTCTCTCATCGATGTTTCTAGCTTTCTATCCCTCTCCCTTCCTCTCTGTAAAATATCAATAAAATATATTAAATAAATAAGTAAATAAATAAATAAAAATAAAATAAAAAAGTTACTACTTTTCAAGTCTGAGACTAAAATGTGCCTAGACAGTCTACCTGAAGAGGAACTGCACTGACCCAGGGTTTACACAGTATGATGACGTGATGACTACACCATTCACTCACATTATATCAAATCTTCCCAAAAGCGCCCTGACCGGTGTGGCTCAGTGGATAGAGCATCGGCCTGCGACTCAAGGGTCCCAAGTTCGATTCCAGTCAAGGGCATGTACCTTGGTTGCGGGCACATACCCAGTGGGGAGTGTGCAGGAGGCAGCTGATCGATGTTTCTAACTCTCTATCCCTCTCTCTTCCTCTCTGTAAAAAATCAATAAAATATATATTAAAAAAAAAAAATCTTCCCAAAAGCACTTAAGAAAGTTATCAGACGCCCTGGATGGTTTGGGTCAGTGGATAGAGCGTCGGCCTGCAGACTGAAGGGTCCCGAGTTCGATTCCGGTCGGGGGCACGTGCCTGGTTGAAGGCTCAATCCCCAATGGGGGGTGTGCAAGAGGCAACCAATCAATGATTCTCTCTCATCATTGATGTTTCTCTCTTCCTCTCTGAAATCAATAAAAATATATTAAAAAGAAAGTTATCAGAGTGAAGTTCTGGGACTAAAATTTAAATACACTGACTCTGCACAAGTTCACTGTCTCCACTATGTCAAGGGACATAGATTTATCAAGACCCTGTGGTCTAAACAAGCTCACGATCATCCACTGAGAGGAGATGCATCAACATTTCCAGAACCTCATTCTTACACTAGGAAACGAAAAGGACCCATCATGTGAAGGACAAATAATCCAACCAACACTTCCTTCAGCTCTCCCCTCTTTCCAGCTTTGGAGGCAAGAGGTGAATACGGACATTGTGTCTCCAAGGCTCCCAGAAAGAAAGAAGTGGGAGCAAATCTCTTTCAATTGAAGTAATTGTGACTCTGAAGTTGCAGGGCTCACATTCCTCACACCAGGCGAGTCCAGTCCCTCGGCTCCCCAGCAAGCGCTTGCAGATGTGGGCTGGAATCTACAGCCGCTCCGGTCTAGTGCTATTGTTTCCCAGACAAATACCAAAGCAAACTTTCCACAAGGCTCCAAGAGAAACCAGCTGCACAAACTCCGTAACTTTATTTGCTATGTGACGAAATATTTATCTATCCTGCCTTTCATGTGAAACCAGGAATTATGAAAAGACCTTTTCCCACCCAGGAACAGCACTTTACATGTGATAGCTAGAAAGTAATAGTATTCCTTTTTTATTTATAATTAACAAGCCTAGGACTTATCATCTCTATTTAGTGTTGTCTCCTTCTAAATGCATTACCCATGCCTCCCCCCAAATGTAATCATTGCTCAAATCATTTTTGCAACTTCTCTGGGTTGGGCAACAACAGTAATGTAGAAAGAACACTGGACAAAGTAAAAAGCCAGATGGAATTCTAAAGTTGTGTAACATTAGCGTGGCACTGAGCTTCAGCGTCTTCATTTATAAAATGCTATTGATATTATTTGTCTTACTGGTGCTGAGAGGGTTATATGAGAAAATATATGGGAAAGCATTCTCTAAACTGTAATGTACCACATATATGGAAGATATTAATATTTCATTGGTCTCCCCAAGGTCTTTAGAATTTGCATCACATTCTATTTAAAACCCTCAGAGGTGATAAAAATATTTGTCTTCTGAAAATGAATTTGAATTTTTGGAAGAAAAAAATCCCACAAATTATTCAAAGCCAAGTCCAAATGATCAAATTGAATAAAGCTATTTTTTGGCCCAAAATAAGATGTGACTATAATATAATGAGTTTCTCTTATATGATCTCTACACTTAATCTGATGTTATGCCAAACAGTTTCATAAATGTCTGGGACAGCAGCAACACTAAATAGATGTATAGCCTTGAAAAGCAATCACTGACGTACAGAAGTTCTGATTTATGGTGATGAGCCCACAACTAACTCCCAAGCTACAATGCAAGTCACCCTTGATTTCTCCTTTCCTCTCACCTCCTTATATGCGAGGCATCCCCAAGCCAACCAACACCATCCAGAAACGTCAGTCCACTGTGTCAGTCCGCACGCTTCCTTTCTCACTAGGAGCACCGTCACAGAAGCTCCCGCACCATCTCCCCGGCACCGTCTCGTCCCTATCGTTCAGTATTACCAGAGCTGACGCACTAAAAAACAAAGCTCATTTCCACTGCTCTTCTGCCTAAAAGTCTTTAACCATTTCTACTGCTTAGTTTAAGGTTCCTACTGTGGCCAAACAAGGCCCTTCTCAGCACTGCCCAATCCAATCTCTGGACCTATTTTTCAACGAATCCCCTTTAGCCCTACACTTTCTCCACATTGGATGCTACGTCACACCCGCATGGCGCAACCCCTCTTACGACCACATGCCTTTGCTCATGCAATTCTCTGACTGGAACCTCCCTCATCACCTGATAAACTCATCCTTCAAAACCCAATAATCCCTAGGTGGCAACTTCACCATTTCTTTCTTTTTATAAAATATTAGAGGCCTGGTGCACAAAAATTCGTGCACTTGGGGGGGTTCCCCCAGCCTGGTCTGTGCCCTCTTATAGTGTGGTAGTGCGGGAGCCCCATGATTAATCGCCCCAAAGAGGTACGCCCCGCCCACCCATCCAGGGCTCCTCAATGGATTGCCCCAAAGAGGTAGGCGGAGTTGGGGGTCCCGTCTCCGTGCCGCACAGAGCCACAGGACCCGCCTCCGCGCCGCGCATGCGCGTCAAGCCCCCGCCCACCCGTGCGTGCCTCATTACACACGCAGCCCTGCCCACCCACGCGCGCTATGGCACACGCAGCCTCCTGGTGATGGCTCATTATGGCATGAGGGCGTCACAGTGTGAGGGCATCATGCCCACAGGCTTTTATTATACAGGACTAGAGGCCCGGTGCACAGATTCATGCAGGGGGAGGTAGGTCCCTCAGGCTGGCCTGCGCCCTCTCGCAATCCGGGACCCCTTGGGGGATGGAGCAGTGAGCCAAGCAGCAGGCAGCCAGGAAGTTGCCCAAGCTGGGCTTGCTGTGCCTGCCACCACCTCTTAGGAGCACTGCCAAGGAGTCAGGAGGCTCCTGCTGCTGCAGCTGCACTCACCAGCCGTGAGCCCGGCTTCTGGCTGAGCGGCGCCCCGGGAGCACACTGACCACCAGGGGGCAGCTCCTGCATTGAGCATCTTCTCCCTGGTGGTCAGTGCGTGTCATAGCGACTGGTTGACTGGTCGTAACAATCACTTAGGCTTTTATATATATACTAGTGGCCTGGTGCACGAAATTCATGCACATTAAAAGGGGGACCCAGAATCAAGTCCCTGCCCACCCACATGTGCCTCAAAATCGCATGAGACCCAGACCTGCCCCCCGCCCCCATTGGGCTAGATCCAGATCCGGCCAGTCCCACTCTTGTCAAGCCCCGCCAGGCAGGGGACATAGCCCCAGGTCCCCTGGCCCGGCACCAGAATGGGGGCGTGGCCTGAGGTCCCCCAGATGGGGCGGGGGGCGTGCCTGTGGTCCCCCATCAAGCCCCGCCAGGTGAGGGACACAGCCTGAGGTCTCCTGTCAAGCCCTGCTGGGCGGGGGGCACGGCCTGAGTTCCCCCGACCCAGCACTGGGGGTGCACCTTGAGGTCCCTCGTCAAGCCCCACTGGGTGGGGAGCACAGCCTGAGGTCCCCTGTCAAGCACTGCCAGGCAGGGGGGCACAGCCTCAGGTCCTCTGTCCTGGTGCTGAGGCAGGGGGTGCAGCCTGAGGTCCCCCAGCCTGGTGCCGGGGTGGGGGGGGCGCAGCCTGAAGTCCTCTGTCAAGCCCCACCTGGTGGGGGGGGTGGCCTGAGGTCCCCCGACCTGGCACTGGGGTGCAGGGAGCAGCCTGAGGTCCCCTAGCCCAGCACCAGGATGGAAAGCGCACCTTGAGGTCCCCCATCAAGCCCCGCCGGGTGGGGTGTGTGGCCTTAGGTCCCCTGGTCTAGCGCTAGGGTGGGGGGCACGGCCTGAGGTCCCCGGGCCTGGTGCCAAGGCAGGAGGTGTGGCCTGAGGTCCCCCAGCCTGACCCCAGGGTGAGGGGCGCGGCCTGAGGTCCCCTGTCAAGCCCTGCTGGGTGGGGGTGTGGCCTGAGGTCCCCTGTCAAGCCCTGCCGGGCGGGGGAGGGCATAGCCTCAGGTCCCTGCTGATTGCTCGTTAAGGCTCCTTAAGGGAACTGTGGGCGCAGCCATCTTTGTGATGGAGTGATGGTCAATTAGCATATTCCCTCTTTATTAGATAGGCTAGATGTTTTTATTGATTTTCTTTTTTTAGAGAAAGAAAAGTGATAGAAACATCGATGAGAGAGAAACATCATTTGGATGCCTCCTATACACCCCCCACTGGGAACTGAGCCCACAATCTGGGCATGTGCCCTGACTGGGAATCAATCTGATGACCTCTTGGTTCATGGGTCAACACTCAACCACTGAGCCACACCAGCCGAGAGACTTCACCATTTCTTTAGCCTTACCTGCTATACTTGTCAAGATCCCACACCAATTGTTCATATCTCTACATCAATATCCTTCATAATAGAGGTAATATGTAAATTGATCATCATGCCCTTACACAAGATGGCCACAAGATGGCCGGCAGGGGAGGGCAGTTGTGGGCAACCAGGCCGGCAGGGGAGGGCAGTTAGGGGCAATCGGGCCGGCAGGGGAGCAGATTGAAGAGGGTGCAAGCTGGGCTGAGGGACACTGCCCTACCAGTGCACAAATTTCATGCACCAGGCCTCTAATCTATTAGGATGCTTAATAATTAACCTATTTTTTATCTCCTCTCTAGACTTTGAGCTCTTCAAGGTTAGGACTGGAATACTTTGCATCTATACCTCAAAATGTCTGACACATAGAAGAGGCTCAAGAAAATTGTCTGTGAATGAGCATGCTTATTTTAAAAAGAATGTCACCAATAAAGTTAAAACTTGATTTTGGAGATGTTTCACATGTAGAATCTAATATGATGAGCAATGCCCAGAAGGTTAGTGATTCTTGGTGACTCTGGGCTTACGTGGCATGAACATGGTCACATAGAAGCCCAGCTGTTCTCTATCTCTCTGCCTTGGCTTCAGCAAGTCATTCCTTAACTGAGTGCCAATGGAGTTTGGGTTACTCTGCTGGCTATTGGTCACTGGCTAATCCATGAACTGCTTAGGAAGTATCTATATATATAAAAGCCTAATATGCAAAGTGGCCCCTCAGGAGTTCGACTGACCGGGAGTTCGACCGCTCGCTGTGACATGCGCTGACTACCAGGGAGCAATGCAAAATAAAGGAAGGCCCTGGCTGGCAGCTGCTAGGAACCCTACCCATGCACGAATTTTGTGCAGTGGGCCTCTAGTCTTTACACATAAAAGCCTAATATGCTAAGTGTCCAGCGGTTCGACTGTTCGCTATGATGCACACTGACCACCAGGGGCAGACGCTCCCACCGGTAAGTTAGCTTGCTGCTGGGGTCCGGCCAATCAGGGCTTGGTGAGGGGCTGGACATGCCCTAGAGCCCTCCAGCGGTCCCTCCCCCACCAGGCTGAGGGACCCCACTGGTGCACAAATCCCTGCACCAGGCCTCTAGTACAAAATATAGACTATTCAAAAGCCATGACATACAGTACTCTTGTTGACTAATAATATTTAAGCAAGTATTAAAAATGTTTAACCAATATTCCTCTTCAGTGGGCCCAAGTTATTACTATTTTCTTTTTCTTTTTTACTATATATTTTTATTGATTTTGGAGAGGAAGGGAGAGGGAGAAAGAGAAATATCAATGATGATAGAGAATCATTGACTGGCTGCCTCCTGCACGCCCCCTACTGGGGATCGAGCCCACAATCCGGGCATGTGCCCTTGACCAGAATCGAACCTGTGACCTTTCAGCCCACAGACTGACGCTCTATCCACTGGGCCAAACCAGCTAGGGTGAGTTATTACTATTTTCATTCACAAATAAGGAATCCATAATCACGGAACCAATGACCTTGAGTTGTTCCAAATAAAGCAGTGACACTAGAACTAGAAAACAGTCCGAATTTCTTAGAAGGTATTTTCCTTTGTGGTTAAATCAGCACATTATAAACAGTTCCAAATCCCTCTAGTGCAGTGAGTTAGAACTAGAAATTCATCAGGAATTTTATTTTATTAAAAAAAACAAAAAACCTTCTATAAAATCCCTGTGAGACATGAACAGAGAAGTGCCCCTCCTATGAAAGCCTCGGGTTGCCACGAATGAGAAAGCCTACTTCTCGGCACGGAATCATGGTGGTGACAGTGCTACAGAACTGAAGATGGTGATGGCTAAACACAGCTCATGAGGATAATGATCCCAGCTTCTAAACCCGAACTTGAAGCTCCTAAAATGAACTGTTTAGAAAGAGTCATTTCAAGCTAAATGTTAATTCCACCACTACCAAAATAATGATACATCAAAGAATCCAAAAGCATTCAATTATGGAGGCACTTCTGTGAAGGGGCAAGGCACGCCTTAGGGAAAACGGACTCATCGATATATACATGAGCCAAGCAACCAGAACACCCAAGGACCTGTCACTGTGACGCACACTGCCAAGGCCAACCACCCATGGGGCCCCAATCGCCCCCCCAACCTTCTGCACCCCTCAACCTCCGCAGCCCCTCGTCCCCCCACCCCCAAATGCCCTATCGGGCGCTGGCGGGACCCCACCCCTGCACCAAGCCTCTAGTTTGGAAATAAGAGGCAGGGAGAAAAATAAAGGACTAAGAGGACTCATTCCTGATCTTAGCTCCAAAAGGAATCATTTTGTCAACAGAGAGAAACTAAATAAAGTCTATTTTTATACTGGGTGACTTAAGCGGAAAGTGAGGAGACATGTGGGTAAGTCAGGAATTAAATCTCAACGGCATTAAAGCTAACTTTCCATAACAAAGAGTTTCCAAAAACAGGGCTGGCACAAAACCACGCCGGGATTTGTACGGAGCGCAGAGCCGCTGGACACCAGGCCAGGCAGGCTCAGGGCGGCGAGGCCTGGCCGCAGCCGTTCAGAGGGAAGAAAGCCTGTTTCTTTGGACAGGCCCTGACATGGCGGAGAAAAGCTGGCACCTGCGCCTCCCCGCAACGTGACTACAGCTGAGCTCCGGTTCACCGCCAGCCCGGAGAGCCCAGGCCTCCTGCAGTCGCGACCCAGGCCCGTCCCAGGGGCTCGCGGACCGGAGCCCGGGCAGGTCGCTTCACGGCGCCCCGCAGGCTGCCTCTCTCTGAAAGGCAAGGCCCCGCGCGCCCCGCGTCAAACTGCCGGCTTTCCCGCGACCCCACCCTCGCTTTCCTGCGTGGCCCGAGGTCCGCCTGCATTCATCTCTCGGCCCGGCTCCCGGGCGGCGGAGAAGGACCGGGACGAATTCAGAGGTGGGAGCAGCGGACGGGAAAGACGGCGGCGATGACCCCAAGCCCGCGAGAGGCAGGAGCGGCGGGCCGCGGGGTCCCGGCGTGGGCCCCGCGCAGGGCCCCCGCTGCCCGGGCACGGTGACAGCCGTCACCGCGAAGCCAGCGGCCAGGCGGGTCTCCGGAGGAACGCCGGCACCGATCCCGCCCCACACGAAAGTCACCTCAACAAGAGCGCAGCCATCTTGGTTTCCGGCCTGGACGGAAGTGACGCGCGGCCCGGCCCTCGGCGCGGGGCGGGGCCTGCGGGCGGGGCGGGGCCTGCGGGGCGGGGCCTGCTGGGCGGGGCGGGGGCTGCGGCACGTGACCGCGCGGGGCTGAGGTGCGAGCCCGGCCGCCCGCGCTGTGCGCCGCCGCGCCTCCCGCCCTGAGTCCTGCCGGAGCCCCCGCCTCCGCACAAACCCTGGGCTCACGCTGCGGCGGACGTTTTCGTGGTTGCGGGAACCGCTGCAGAGGCCGGGCCCAGACGCCCCCAGGACCTGTGGGTCCACCCCGTCCCCGTGGGTCAGAAACGCCCGGTAGCCACTGTGATGTTCCCTCCGGGTCTAACGCGCAGCCCCCCGCACAGAAAGGCACAGGTCGAGACCCAGTTGGGAGTGAAGTGGGTCTGGGGGGGAACTCGCAAACCCCCGTCCGCAGGACCCGAGCTCTAACGCCCCGCAATCCGCCGGAGCTGGACGCCCACTGACCAAGGACAGCGCTCCCTTGTCCCTTGGTTCAGGTTCGGGGGTGACCCTCAGCCCGAAGACCAGGGTGGGCTGGGGAGAAGTCGCTTGGATTTGATGTATAGGAACAGTTTTGAGGAACCAAGCACAGCAGTCACTCCAGAGACAGAACTTCGGGGAGAAAGTGAGCAAGTGAGAAAGGAATGGGGAGGGGAACGTTTCTTGAGTCTTTGGGGGGTAGGGGGAGAAGGGGTGAAGGGAGGGCCTGGACAAGTCCTGTGCCACAATGAAACACGTTAGTGCATTGATACTCAGACCTCACTTACGTTTAACACCGCGGCACCTTTCCCTCCAGGATTTACTAGTAAATAGCATCAATGCACTTATTTCTGTATCAAATGAAAGTGCTATTTTGCATTTCCATAATGCAAATTTAATACTAATCATGGAAGCCACCAGGAGTGCCCGGAAGGAGGTGCAGGAGCTGTGGCTTTCCAGGTGAAGCCGCATTGTCCTAGAGCAGGAACAGCGGTGATCTCTCCCCTCAAATAACTTCCAGAGCCCAGAATTGGTGGAAATGATTCACATTGAAATGCAAACCAAACATTAAGTCAATCCTCTTAACACCAGGACTCATCTTAAAAATAAGCTGGAGAAGAAGCAGAATCTACCCAGGGCTTGGGATGAGAAAAAGGCAGGGAAGAGAGAAGGGAAGACATTTCAGATGGGAGTCTGAGAGGTTCCATGGAAAGCAAAATCATTTCAGATGATTCCAAGGAGGGAAGGAAAGGAGGCAACAGTCAGGAGAGCTCTGATCTGAATGATTTTCCTGGCCAGGTTTGTCGTAAAAGTCAGCTCTGAGCATATAGACGCTCCCATTATTAACTTTAAACACTATTCCCAAACTTCAGGAAGTTCTTAGAATGTAAATTAAACCCACCCTTGTTAATCTGTATGTTAAGGCCCATCAAAACCACCTTCAACTTTCTTGTA
The DNA here is from genome assembly GCF_951640355.1 of Cnephaeus nilssonii. NCBI lineage: Eukaryota > Metazoa > Chordata > Mammalia > Chiroptera > Vespertilionidae > Cnephaeus > Cnephaeus nilssonii. Next base: position 43,719,086 of record NC_137092.1, read on the forward strand.
CAGACTCGCTTCCTATGATGCCTCTTCAGGTTCTCCCAAGTCAAAGTGGATGGCCCCAGATCTGCCTGGAATATGCCCAATACTTCACAGACCTTCTCAACACACGCGCGCGCGCACACACACACACTACCACCACCACCACCACCACCACCACATACAATACACACACATCACCACCACCACCACTACCACACACAACATACACCACTACCACCACACACAATGCACACGTTCTTACCTCTGTCTTTGCTTTCGCTGTTTACCTGCCTAGACACTCCCCCGCCCCGGGTTCATTTCTCTTTTTCAAAATGGCACAAATCCTTCATGGTTGGTCCACAGCTAATATTGCCTCCCAGACATGACTCCCCCTTCCTCTGAACTTCATTTATTAAGTAAACCTTCTTTTGTTACATCTCCGTTACATAACAGTCTCCTGCCATGCAGCTGAATGTACCTCCTGGGTCCCAGCACATTGTTCCTCACTCTCCTATGGCAGGTGTCACAATCTATTATGGGCTTGTCCTCTGACCCTCCTCTCTCTGCCTTCCCAAACTAGATTCTGAACTCCTTGAAGGGGGACCTAATTTTTATTCTTCTCTCTGTTGCCTGCACACCCGCATTTTACGTTAGGTAGCACAGTATGGTTTTGGTGACTTGTTCTAAATTGAAATAGGTTAAGACTGCAGCATATGGCACTGAAGGACTTCCTGACAAAGAGGGAGAAGATAGGAGATTCTTCCCTGGGCATTTTCCAGGGAGAAAGGCTTCCATGTGGGAAGAATCACCCAGGACGCAGGGAGACGGGCTCAAACCGAAGGCTCCTCTCGGGAAGCCTGTCCTGCAGCCTGAGGTCGTCAGGAGGACAGTGGACGCCTGCTTCCCAGGTTCTCTTGGGAACCTGCCTGTAGCTCCCAGGGTTCTGGGGGAGTCATCTCAGGGAGGCATCCGGGGAGGAATCCCCTTCTCGTGGCCTTAGGACTCAGGTTCCCCTGCCCATCTGTCCCTTAGAGAAGTGTGTTTGTGTCCCTTTTTCTGTCCCTCTCCCTCACCACCACCCTCGACATTCCAGCCTAGGGCAGGGGGAGGCCAGCAGACACAAAGCCCTCTGTGTATGGGGTGGTATGTGTACCCCACCCTCCACCCAGAGGACACAATGCTCCTTCTGCTCCCTGCAGTCGGCCCCCTACCACCACCTCTCAACTGCACATGCCACGCTGCAATTGGTTACTGGCTCAGGACAGCCCCCTCATCCTGGGGCCCTGGGGGATTTTAAGCAGGTTCCAGGAACCCCCTGCTCAGTTCCTGGTCCCCCACTCTCCTAGCCCTGCAGACCCTGCCCCAGCTATGGCTCCTGGGGCTCCCTCGTCCGGCCCCGGTTCTGTCCTGGCCGCACTGCTCTTCTCCGCGTTGGGTAAGTGGAGCAGCCCCCGCCTGGGGCCCGGGACGCAGGTTCTCAGCAGCCTTCCCGCCGCCTCCCTGTACCGCTCACTGCGATTAAAGGAAGAGCGAGAGGGATCAGGAAGGGGGTATTCTATTCAGAAAAGAAATAGTTTGGAGGGAGGCATAACGGTATCCCTGAAGGGCGGAGGTAAGAGGATGCGGAGAGCTTCCCTGAGGCGGACCACACTAGACCCAGGCTGGGCGTCAGTAACGTGGCGCAGAGCCTGCTGAGGGCCTGGGGCAGCAATGTTAGAGCAAGATAAGGGCCAGGGCCAGACACCGGACTCTGGCTCCTACTCATGGTCTAGCACGGACCCTTGGTTTCCATGAAGAGAAGGTCCAGGGATTGTGATCCAAGGAAAGTTCCAGGTTTGTGGTCCCAGCTCCTTGGGCCCTTTGCCTCTCGGTGCCTCAGTTTCTCTCTGTGGACCAGTTGTCTATTGTGTGGGAGGAAGGGTTTATGAGATTCTAGGATTTTGTTCATCGAAAGCTGTCTCCCTTCTTAAGTTGATCGACCCCTTCCTTGCCCCAGGGTAGATGTTGGGTGAGCAGGGTGAGTGCACGGCTCCTTCTTCTCTGAAAGGTCCTGGAGCGGCAGGCACATGGGTGGGGGCTGCTCAGGATGTCCAACATTCTCTGCTGTCAACTTCTTGAGTCCTCAACCCAAACGCAGACTCTTCCAGGCTGTACTGGACTATTCAGGGCCCCAAGGAAAGGCTGGGGAAGGGCGGGGAGAGGGGTGGGGACAGGGGATCTTGAAGAATAAGGGGGAGAGTTCTGTCCCAGCACCTGCCCCACTCACTGAGCAGAGCTGAAGGGCAGTGGGGGACGTTAGGACAGGAAGACTCGGAGGTAGACCCAATGAATAACTTCCCTTGTTGCTTTGGGGAATCCCAAGAAGGCTTTAAGGCGGAGGTCCTAGGTGGCGACTCAATGATATTACATGCTGAGGTGGGAGATTGAGGACTATGTGGGGGTGGCATGAGCCCCCAACATTGCTCAGACAGTGGATCTCTGTTTGGCTGCTTGCTCCCCGTCTTGTAGAACAAAAGAGTCTACAATTGCCCCCACTCGGCCAGCCCACGCACATAATCTTCCTGGAATGGCCTTTCTGGTGTGGGAGAGTCTTGGGCGTGGCGCTGACCCAGAATGGCCGAGAGGAGGGGAGCAGGGTGGGACCACAGAGCGCTCACATGCAGTCTCTGAGCTCTGCACTTGGGGTTTGCCTGGTGCCCAGCTCCTCCTGGGTATTTCCTTCCTGATCGCCCAGTCACGAGGAAGCGGGATAGCAACCAGAGATTCAGCAATGAGGACCATTGGGCCAGGGAAGAAGACTTAACATTTTCTAGTTACCTCCTTTGTTTTTCCTGTAGGACATTTTGATTTTGCTCTACTGAGAAATACTGTGCAGCTTTTAAAAAGAAGATTATCTCTCTGAATCAACATGGAAATCCCTACATATATTCTTTTATATGCATATATTCTTAAGCATAAGTACCTGCATATCTTGAGTTTATTAAGTTTATATTGAATTTGATTCACAGAAAAAGGCTACACATTAAACTGATAACAGCCTGGCTGCTGGGGCTCAGTGGGTGAGTGTCAGTCCGGAACCAAGATGTCCCTGGTTCAGTTCCCAGCGGGCACAAGCCCAGGAGAGGTGTGCAGGAGGCAGCCAATCAGTGATTCTCTCTCATCATTGACGGTTCTCTCTCTCCCTCTCCCTTCCTCTCTGAAATCCATAAAAATATATATTTTTTAAAAATGATAACAGACAGGAAAGGAACTGGTTGAGGGGGCCTCAAGAGAGACTTTAGCCTTATCTCTATTGCTTGAGTAGTTTATAAGAAGAAAGTAATATGTGTTACCTGTATAATTTATTTAAAAAATTAAAAATTGTGAAGCCTGCATCCTAGGGACGGCTTTTGGGATACTGAGCCCCAGGGAAAGGAAGCTGTGGTGGCCCCGGGAGCAGTCACTGCCCGCTCCTCCCTCAGCCGCTGACAGCGGGGACCTCACGGCAGTCCAGTCCGGGGCTCAGCGCGGGGCCGGGCCGAACCCATCTCGCTCCCTCTGCCGCAGTGCTGGCCCCGGCCCAGGCCATCGTCGTGTACACGGACCGGGAGGTCCATGGCGCCGTGGGCTCCCGAGTGACCCTGCACTGCTCCTTCTGGTCCAGCGAGTGGGTGTCGGACGACATCTCCTTCACCTGGCGCTACCAGCCCGCGGGGGGCCGCGACGCCATCTCCGTGAGTGCCGGGGGCCAAGGGCGGGAGCTCGGGCTGGGGCCTGTGTGAGCCGCAGCCCAGCCGGGCAGGGCAAGGGCCGTCCGCACGGTCCCCCCCACAGTGCCCCCCACTGGCCCCCCGCCGTCCGCACTGCCCCCCGCCGTCCGCACGGTCCCCCCAATGCCCCCCCCACTGCCCCCCGCCGTCCGCACGGTCCCCGCACTGCCCCCGCCGGGCCGTCCGCACGGTCCCCACCCCAATGCCCCCCCCACTGCCCCCGCCGTCCGCACTGCCCCCCCCACTGCCCCCCCCGACTTCCCCCGCCGTCCGCACGGTCCCCCCCCACTGCCCCCCCGACTTCCCCCGCCGTCCGCACTGCCCCCCCACTGCCCCCCCCACTGCCCCCCGCCGTCCGCACGGTCCCCCGCACTGCCCCCGCCGGGCCGTCCGCACGGTCCCCCCCCCACATTGCCCCCCCACTGCCCCCGCCGTCCGCACTGCCCCCCCCCACTGCCCCCCCGACTTCCACCCGCCGTCCGCACTGCCCCCCCACTGCCCCCCCCCACTGCCCCCCGCCGTCCGCACGGTCCCCCGCACTGCCCCCGCCGGGCCGTCCGCACGGTCCCCCCCAATGTCCCCCCCGCACTGCCCCCCGCCGTCCGCACGGTCCCCCCCCACTGCCCCCCGCCGTCCGCACGGTCCCCCCCCACTGCCCCCCCCCCGCACTGCCCCCGCCGTCCGCACGGTCCCCCCCCACTGCCCCCCCCCCGCACTGCCCCCCGCCGTCCGCACGGTCCCCCCCACTGCCCCCCCCCGCACTGCCCCCCCGCCGTCCGCACGGTCCCCCCCACTGCCCCCCCCCGCACTGCCCCCCGCCGTCCGCACGGTCCCCCCCCAATGTCCCCCCCCGCACTGCCCCCCGCCGTCCGCACGGTCCCCCCCACTGCCCCCCCCCGCACTGCCCCCCGCCGTCCGCACGGTCCCCCCCACTGCCCCCCCCCCGCACTGCCCCCCGCCGTCCGCACGGTCCCCCCCCAATGTCCCCCCCGCACTGCCCCCCGCCGTCCGCACGGTCCCCCCCACTGCCCCCCCCCGCACTGCCCCCCGCCGTCCGCACGGTCCCCCCCACTGCCCCCCCCCGCACTGCCCCCCGCCGTCCCGCACGGTCCCCCCCCCAATGTCCCCCCCGCACTGCCCCCCGCCGTCCGCACGGTCCCCCCCACTGCCCCCCCCCGCACTGCCCCCCGCCGTCCGCACGGTCCCCCCCACTGCCCCCCCCCCGCACTGCCCCACCCGCCGTCCGCACGGTCCCCCCCCAATGTCCCCCCGCACTGCCCCCCGCCGTCCCGCACGGTCCCCCCCACTGCCCCCCGCCGTCCGCACGGTCCCCCCCACTGCCCCCGCGGCCCGGCAGCTGGAACTGCGCCGCCTGCTCCCGCAGATCTTCACTTCGCCAAGGGGCAGCCCTACATCGACGAGGTGGGGACCTTCAAGGAGCGCATCCAGTGGGTGGGGGACCCGCGCTGGAAGGACGGCTCCATCGTCATCCACAACTGGACTACAGCGACAACGGCACCTTCACCTGCGACGTCAAGAACCCCCCGGACATCGTGGGCAAGACCTCGCAGGTCACCCTCTACGTCTTTGAAAAAGGTGCGGAGGCGGCGGGAGGCGGGAGGCGGGAGGCGGGAGGCGGGAGGCGGTCCAGGGCCCCGGCTGACGCCACGGGCGCGGGGAGGGTGGGCGGAGGCAGCTGGGGTCCCCCCGCCCGCAGGGGAGGGGGCAGGCCCGCTGGTCTCTCCACTGGCTCCCCCCCCCCCCCCCCCAGTGCCCACAGCGCTACGGGGTGGTGCTGGGCGCCGTCGTCGGGGGCGTGCTGGGCGCCGTGCTGCTGCTGCTGCTGCTCTTCTACCTGGTGCGGTACTGCTGGCGGCGCCGGCAGGCGGCCCTGAGGCGGCGGCTCAGGTAGCGGCGCCCCGGGGAGGGGGTGGGGAGGGGGAGGGGAAGGGGAGGGGGAGGGGAGGGGAGGGCCTGGGGGAAGGGAAGGGGAGGGGAGGACCTCGGGGGGAAGGGGAGGGGAGCAGTGAGGAGGGGGAGGGGAGGGGGAGGGGAGGGGAAGGGGAGGGGGGGAGGGGGAGGGGGGGAGGGGAGGGCCCCGGGGAGGGGGGAGGGGGGAGGGGGGGAGGGGAGGGGGAGGGCCTGGGGGAAGGCAAGGGGAGGGGTGGGCCTCGGGGCAGGCGGCTCCGGCAGGCCCCGCCCACACCGGGTCTCCCCGCAGCGCCATGGAGAAGGGGAAGCTGCACAAGTCCGGGAAGGACTCGTCCAAGCGCGGCCGGCAGGTTAGCGGGGCTCGGGGCCGGGACCGCGGGGAGGGCGCGGGGCGGGCCGGTGACTGACTGCGCCCCTCCCCAGACGCCCGTGCTGTATGCCATGCTGGACCACAGCAGGAGCACCAAGGCGGCCAGTGAGAAGAAGTCCAAGGGGCTGGGGGAGTCTCGCAAGGATAAGAAATAGCGGTTAGCGGGCCGGGCGGGGGCTCGGGGCGCAGGGGCGGAGGCCCCCCAGGGCGCGCAGGTGGTGGTCATCGAGATGGAGCTTCGCAAGGACGAGCAGAGCTCGGAGCTCAGGCCCGCGGTCAAGTCCCCCAGCAGAACCAGCCTCAAGAACGCCCTCAAGAACATGATGGGCCTGGACTCGGACCCGTGACCAGCCCAGGCCCTGCCAGAGCTGGGCCCGGGCTCCTGACGCCCCTCTAGGTGCTTTCCGCCTTAGCACCAGGCCTGCCCTGCCCTGCCCTGCCCTCACTTCCCTCTGAGATGTAAGTTTCATTCCAAAATTCATTCCCCAGGCACGTCATATCCTCCCCCACCTTCACCCCCTGGCTTTTCTGGGAGTCCAGGGCCTGATCCTACCCTGCACCGGCCCCAAGGACTGTGTGTTTGGTGCCTGTCCCTCCGGCACCGAGAAGAAAGGGACCTTGCTACCCCGCGCCTCGACTCCAGGCCACCTGCACCCCTGCCCCCGCACCCAACCTGTTCCGCTGCCTCTTCCCGCTCTGACCCTCCCACCCGCCCAGGGGTCCTGCCCACGCTGTGTGCTCTCGGCTAACACCAGGGGCCATCCAGATCAGCCTCTCCTGCAGGGTTTATTCGGGTTATTTTTATTTTTTTAATCCATGCTTGTTTGTTTGTTTGCCGGTGCCCTTGCTCTGACCCCCATGACTGAGTACCAATGACGTCATGTGGATGTTTGGATTCCCGCCCCCATTACATCCTTCAGGGAGTCAGCCCAGCGCAGGGCCCTGACCCCAGCCCTCGCGCAGGCTGCTCCTGAGCACGGTCCTGGAACTCGAGGTCCTGGGGGAGGAGAGACAACGGTCCTCAGGGCAGGAGTTGAGGAAAGGGGCAAATGAGCCTTAAGAAACGGCTTTTAAACAGCTAAACAGAAAGGAGGAACACAAATGGGAACAGGGTGAAAGGGAAGAGGCTACCCTCCCAGCCACAGAGGATTCTTAGAATTTTCCTACATTCTGTATATTTCTTCTCAACCCCGAATGTCCTTCTATGTTTAATAAACACTGACATTTCCAGAAGCTGCTGCCTCCATCGCTGTTGCCTCGTTCTTCTGGGAATAACCCCGCCCGCTCCATCCCTCCCGCGCCCACAACTGGTTCCCACTAAGAGCTTGGTTGTCTGGTGTGGGCTCACCGCGAGGGGAGGGGACTCTGAAATAGGCTCACAAGACACATCCCAACATCCACAACACCCAGGAGGCTCCTGCTGTGTGCGGCCCGCGGGGCAGGCTCGGCCTTTTCCCTCGGAGAGAAGATGGTGAAGGGAGGCAGCAGCTCACTGGAGTGATCGCAGGGAAGACTGGGAAGCTGCGGAGGCCACGTGCTCTGCAAACAGCTCCAGAAATGATGGAGACCCCAGCAGGGGAGCGGGCCAGAGAGCGGCAGAGGCGGGCTGGAAGGAGCTCCCGAGAGGGAGTTGGGCAGGAATGAGCTGGAAGAGACCCACGTGGGAACGCTGAGGTGTGGGGGCAGGATGGAGGAGAGGGCAATGACCGAGGACCTGGCTGTAGGTTTTCAGGAAAGCAGGATCCTGTCCCTTCAGGGGGCCTGACCTTCTGCCAAGATCACCTCCCAGTTTGGGGTGTGAGGACGTACCCCGAGCACCCCTCAGGCCTGCAGACTCCACCTCAGGGCTGCACACCCAGCTCAGCCGGAGCCACAGGAGGCCAGGGAGAGGCGGGCCGCAGTGTCCCCCGGACTGTCCGGCCCCGGCTCTCCTGCTGGCCCGTGGGAGCCGGTGTCGCTCACAAAATGGGGCACTCGAGCAAGTCCTTGGCGACTGGTATTCAGGGTTGTGTCTCCAGTGGTAGGATCTGGGGGGACAGGAGAGAAAAGGGGTTCCAGGGCCCAGGAGGAGTTGGGGCGCAGAGGCGGGTTTCGGCCTGCGCTGGGAGTGACGCTGGCTCTGCAAAGGGGGCCTGGCCCTCAGGTCAGAACTCTCCCCAACTGCAGCCTGTTTGCTGCCACCCCCCCCTAACGTGTATGAGGCAAGTGCAACCCTTTCGGAGCAAGAAATGGGAAAGGGAAACAGTCATTTCAGCACCAGACCGCCCTCTGAGCAGTGAGCCTGCAGGCGGGCTGGTGACTGACCCACCGCCTTCGGCCAGCCAGGCCGAGCCCGCGCCCCCAACCCCCCAGCCGTCCCCACAGGAGTCCTGCTCTCCCGCCCCTCCAGGGACGCAGGGGACAGGAGGCGGCAGTCACATGGGCCTCCCGGTGAATGAGCTCCACCCTCCCATGCCCTGGGCTTGGAGGCACAGGCGCCTGGCTCCCTGCTCACAGCGGTTACGTGGTTTCGCTTCGTGTTTGGCTCTGGTTACAAGTACGAAGGTCACAATGCAAACTCACTTGAAAGCCATCATTTTATTTAATTCATGGTTTTAAAGTCTTCAGTGTGACCCAGTCTTCTTCCTCCACTGCTTTTGCTGAACAGCTGTGTGTGTCGGGGGAGGGGCAAAGCAGCAGGGACAGCTAGGACAGGCCACGTGGGGACAGAGAGCAAGATGGCTGGGTGTGCCCTCGGCTGGAGGGGAAGGGAGGGGGGACACCAGCAGGTGCGGGGTGGGGAGGCAGCAGTGTGGGCGTGAAGCAAGGTGTGGGCAGGTGGGGAGACAGGGAGAAAGTGCTCAGGCACCTGCCCGTGCCACCCAGCACCGCCCTGCCTTCCAGGGGCCAGCCCAGCCAACATTCACACTCCTCCCAAGAAAAATCAGAAGTCGAGGTTAAATGACTCCACTTGAGGGGTTTTGTTATTTTCTGTAATTATGAAACATGCTAACATCTCAGAGTGGCTTTCCACTTCTGTCCCGATTCCACAGTGGGGCAGGTAGCGCTCCGGGGTCACCTGGTCGGCGTGGCCTCTGGGGAGGCGAGAGGTGGGGTTAGGGGCAGGCAGGCTAGCACTGCCAGGAGTCCTTCCCCGAGCAGAGCACGCTCCCTCCCCGGCAGCAGCCTGTGTCCTCAGAGATCCCTCTCAGGGTCTTTCCTCCCACATCTACCCCCACCCCACACCCCTGCCTCTGCCCTGCCCCAGCCTTGATGGTGAGGGCCACGCCCTCGGCTTTGCCCAGGCCCCTGCGTTCCTTGGGACTCATCTACTCAGCAGGCACTGATGTGAAAGCTGCTGTCCTGGGTCTCCCAGGGGCAGGGGGCTCCGTCCCCATCGTGGCTCGGCACACAGCAGCAAGTGGAGGTGGCAGTGCAGAGGGTGAGGGGAATGTTACCTGAAGTGCGGCTGCTGTAAGGACAGGCAGACACTGTGTATGCCCCCCAAGCACCCTACTCTGAAGACTTCCCCTCCCTTCCACATTGTCGGGGCGGGGGGAGGGGGGCTCAGCCTCAAAGCCTCTTCCACTTCCACTTCGTGGGAGAGAGGTACCGGTCAGGGAGGCTAATTCCAAGGAGAAGCTGGCCCACCCTCAGGCAAGTGGCTGCCAGCTGAATTCTTCCCCTTTCCCATGTGCCTCCTGCTCTGCTGCTGTGATGACTTGAGGGGCCACAGAAAATAGCAGATAAGGGTCAAACTTGCCCTAATGAGGGGCTAGCAGGGTGAGGAAGCTCTCTCTGCCAAGGGCCATGTGGGTATTTATAGCATCACCCCGGGCCACACAAAACCATCAACGGGAACATTAGCCACTGTATTTGGTCAAACATTTAACTCGCCCCTGCTGCCTGGGCAGGGCCAGACCAAATAATTGATTTTGTGGACCGCATACGGCCCGAGGGCCAGACATTCCCCACCCTGGGATAGAGGGACAGGGAGACAAAGGTACACGGAAGTCAGAGCTGTGGAGTGTGTGTGTGTGTGGGGGGGTGGGGGGCGAGGCTGGCATTCAGGAGCTGGGGTCCTTTTTCCTCTTCTGGAATCGCCGGAACTTGCCCTGAATGGCCAGGGCAGCCTTCTCTGTCTCTGGCGCTGACAGGTCGATGTCCACCTCCTCCTCCTCCCCCTCCGCCTTCTTGGCGTTGCCAGCTTCCCCTGCAGGTGGGTGAGATTCCCAAGTGAGTGACCTGCACCGCCCAGCCCTTCTGCGGCCCCCAAAGCCCAGGCAGAGCCCACTCCCTGCGGCCTCTGTGCGCCTGGCCTCTGCGAGCACCAAGTGTGGCTCCCAGAGGCGGGGACCGGGCCCAGGGAGCTCCACTGCGCCTGCCCCAAGACCACAGGTGTCCTCTCCCCACTTGTCCCCGAACCTACAGGCCCACCCAGAGCTCATCCTGCTCCCGCTGTCCCTCGGCTTCCAACTGAGACCGCGGCTGCGAGTACTGACTAGTTCCTTCCTGTCCTGGGCCTGTCTCCACCACTCGGGAGCCCGTTTCTAAGCTCAGAGTAAACACTGGTAGGTGTCCTTGGGGAAAAGTGGCAGGAAGCCTGTAGAGCAGTTCTAACCCAGTGCTTTGTTCCCTTATCCCGCTCAGGGGCCCCAACTTCCAGCCGGCCTGTCTTCCGTCCAGGCGTCACTCACCTGCTCTGAGCTGCCCAGCCCGCCCACTCACCCTTCTCCTCCGGGCCAGGTGCCTGGTTGGCTGCTGGGGACGTTTTGGTGTTGAGCTGGGAAAGAAAAATCAGAATATTGGACATTCATGGCAGCATCATGGTGCCATCCTCAGACTCACCAGCATCACATCCCAGCCCTCCTGTGACGAGGCGCATTCCCTAGTCTTTTGAAAAAGTGGGTATTGAGGTCAGAAAGGTACAAAGTCATCAGAATCCAGTCCACAGGTGATGACTGGTGCCAGGGAAATTGCAGAGGACAAAGCAAAAACCTCGCCCTCGTGAAGTTCACATTCGAGTGTAAAGATTAATAAAACGACCCCTGGCTGGGCGGCTCAGCTGGTTGGAGGTCATCCTGCGAACCGAAAGGTCACGGGTTTGATTCCTGGTCAGGGCTCATGCCCAGGTGACGGGTGATCCCCAGTTGGGGTGCAATTGGGAGGCACTGATTGATGAGATGTTTCTCTCTCACATCAATGTTTCTCTCTCCCTAAAATTAATAAAAAACATGTCCTTGGGTGAGGATTTAAAAACCAAAGTAAAACAACAACACGGGTATTTGGTCAGTGGTGCTAAGTGCTACAGAGAAAAGGCAAGGAAGGGGGGAGGGGTGCGGGTGGACGTGGAGAACTATGGCTCCACACCCAGCGAGGGCGGAGGGAGAGGAGTCAGGGTGTGGCGTCCAGGCCAGAGCTCTCAGGGGTCTGGGGGGCTGGGGCAGGTGACTGTCCTGTGTGAGGGACTCGGCTGGAGTGGAGAGAGGAAGGAGGGAAGGGTATGGAGAGAGGAGGAGGGAAGGAGAAGGAGAGAGGAAGGAAGGAAGGGTAAGGAGAGAGGAAGGAGGGAAGGTAAGGAGAGAGGAAGGAGGGAAGGGTATGGAGAGAGGAGGAGGGAAGGGTATGGAGAGAGGAAGGAGGGAAGGTAAGGAGAGAGGAGGAGGGAAGGGTAAGGAGAGAGGAGGAGGGAAGGGTAAGGAGAGAGGAGGAGGGAAGGTAAGGAGAGAGGAAGGAGGGAAGGTAAGGAGAGAGGAGGAGGGAAGGGTAAGGAGAGAGGAAGGAGGGAAGGGTAAGGAGAGAGGAAGGAGGGAAGGTAAGGAGAGAGGAAGGAGGGAAGGTAAGGAGAGAGGAAGGAGGGAAGGTAAGGAGAGAGGAAGGAGGGAAGGTATGGAGAGAGGAGGAGGGAAGGTATGGAGAGAGGAAGGAGGGAAGGGTAAGGAGAGAGGAGGAGGGAAGGTAAGGAGAGAGGAGGAGGGAAGGTAAGGAGAGAGGAGGAGGGAAGGTAAGGAGAGAGGAAGGAGGGAAGGTATGGAGAGAGGAAGGAGGGAAGGGTATGGAGAGAGGAGGAGGGAAGGGTATGGAGAGAGGAGGAGGGAAGGGTATGGAGAGAGGAGGAGGGAAGGTAAGGAGAGAGGAGGAGGGAAGGTAAGGAGAGAGGAGGAGGGAAGGTAAGGAGAGAGGAAGGAGGGAAGGTAAGGAGAGAGGAAGGAGGGAAGGTATGGAGAGAGGAGGAGGGAAGGTAAGGAGAGAGGAAGGAGGGAAGGTATGGAGAGAGGAGGAGGGAAGGTAAGGAGAGAGGAGGAGGGAAGGTATGGAGAGAGGAGGAGGGAAGGTAAGGAGAGAGGAGGAGGGAAGGGTATGGAGAGAGGAGGGGAGGGTATGGAGAGAGGAGGAGGGAAGGTATGGAGAGAGGAAGAAGGGAAGGTAAGGAGAGAGGAGGAGGGAAAGGGTAAGCGAGAGAGGAAGGAGGGAAGGGTAAGGAGAGAGGAAGGAGGGAAGGTAAGGAGAGAGGAAGGAGGGAAGGGTAAGGAGAGAGGAAGGAGGGAAGGTAAGGAGAGAGGAGGAGGGAAGGTAAGGAGAGAGGAGGAGGGAAGGTATGGAGAGAGGAGGAGGGAGGTATGGAGAGAGGAGGAGGTAAGGTATGGAGAGAGGAAGAAGGGAAGGTAAGGAGAGAGGAGGAGGGAAGGGTAAGGAGAGAGGAGGAGGGAAGGTAAGGAGAGAGGAGGAGGGAAGGTAAGGAGAGAGGAAGGAGGGAAGGTAAGGAGAGA